>NW_018392830.1:8468-12702 GCF_900095145.1 Mus pahari | reverse complement strand
GGTATAGGGAACTTTCGGAATAGCTTTTGAAATGTAAATAAAGAAAATAATAATAAAAAAATTTAAAAAAGAATAGAATTTATGCTTTCTGTGAATGATGCTGCTTCCACACCAAACTATTTTGATTAGGTTGAGATGGATCCAAAAATAAAACTTCATCCACAAGGATCTCTCTATGTTTGGATTTTTTAATTTCCTCCCACTCTGCCTCCTCCACTTGCCCATTTCTTTTCTCTTTTTCACAACCCATACTTTGCTTTATCCTCTTTTTTAAATGCTTTACTTACTGAATGCTCTTTACTTACAATAGCCAGACTTCCCTCTATAACATAATAAAATATTTCACTGAGCATCCAATGACTCTCATCCTACCACAGCTCCATGTGTTTATGACACAACTGCAAAATACCTCTTATAATCTAAGATTTAAATGCTCTGAAGAAACTCTGCCTGTAAAGCATCATCATGACTTGTGCCCCAGGTCAAATACATTTCTTTTTTATGCTATGGCCTGTCATCAACTGGAACTCCTTCATAGGTGGCGACAAATAGCTTTGGCTCCAGGGCCATTCCCTCAAGTACACACCATACCAAATCTATTTTTCTCCCTCTTCCTGTATTTCTTCCTCTTTCTCATGAGGAATGTTCTGTAACCTCTGTAGTTGCTGAACTGGATACAGAGTTGACCTTCTCTTCCTAGAGGGCCTGCTATACCCAGATGTTCCCATACCTAGAATTAGAAGGAGCAGCTATTTCTAGCTCTCATGTGTCTTATTATTTTCATATTACTAGAAGTTATCCACTACCATTCCTACTTTGAGGCACCTTCCAGCTAGACAACCCCCCCTCAATTATATGTACTCAAATCTTGATCCTTTATCTTGTACATGCTTCAGCTTCCTCTTGCCATACACTCTCACTCCAATCTCACCACAAAAATGAAGGCTGACATGTTCCATGTGTGTTTAATTCCTGTACCTTCACCTCCACTCCTTTCCTCGGCCTAACACCTCTTTTATCAGATGGTGTGGAGTGCAAAGAAGCAACAAAACTGACCTTTGCCGTAATTTTCATTATGCTGAGTAGAGAACCCATCAGCATAAACCAGCACCTCTTTCTTAGGCGTGCCAAGGACATTTGGGCCTACAGAAGGGTTCCCCAAGACCACATATTTTTTCTCAATGTTTGGGAGCCTCTTGGTCCTATTTAAAAATGCCACATCACCAGCATCCTCGGGGCCTGAAAGAGGCTATACCAGGTCACTTCCATGTATATTATGGCTTGAAGGCTAGTGTTCTTATAGGATTTCTGAGTATACAAAAAAGTAGGGCTCTGTTTCTTGTGCCTTCTTTTAAGCTCTTTTCATTCTGTTTGTTTTATCTAGTTCCAATATATTAGTTTCTCTTTAATTATATTTTATTTTAGTTTTTCAAAAGAAACTTGTCTTTTTCTAATAAATGAAAGAAAAAACATAGATCTGGATAGGAGAAGAAGTAGTCAGGAACTTGGAGGGACAGAGGGAGGGGAAACCATAATCAAGATATATTATGCGGGCTGGGCAGTGGTGGCACACTTAATCCCAGCACTTTGGAGGCAGAGACAGGCAATTTCTGAGTTCGAGGCCAGCCTGGTCTGCAGAGTTAGTTCCAGGATAGCTAAGGCAACACAGAGAAACTCTGTGTCAAAAACAAACAAACAAAAAACCTATCTTCAATAAATAGAAAACTATACTTCTCATGAAGTTTCTTCAAAAGATGATACAAGCCTTTACCACCTAGAGCATTGTAGAATTTTTTATTAAAGGAAGATATCAACCATTACATACCATTCATTGAGACTGTGTTTTCAGAATTCTGTCAACTCAAGACATCTGCCATGTTTACTGGGAAACTACTTCCCTATTCCTGGATACCCTGTCCTCTCTAATCCATTCCTTATCTCTTAAGAATTGAGATTCACTGGAGAAAACCTTGAACAAATTTTGCCAGATGTGACCAAGAAACTTTTCACTTCCCTACAGCTTTCTGAAATTCCCCATGCCTATGTTGAAAAGCTAGCCCCTACCCCTTTGTGTCATTACAAATTCCATACTCAAATACTAGGTTATGTAGTAAAAGAAAAATTAAGGAATAGAGATAAGGTAAATGAGGAGTGTAGGGAAATAAAGGAAGGGAGAACAAGTGAAATATTTAATGTCTCTTAAGTTAGATTAGGAAGATTATGTAGATTCATAATTAAGGGGATGACCTTCGCTAAGAATATACCTCTTAAAACACAATTACAAAATGTTTTACTACTGCATATACTGGCTGGTTTTATGTCAACTTGACACAAGATGTATTCATCTGAGAGGAGAGAGCCTCAGTTGAGAAATATCTCCAAAAGATTAGGCTGTAGACAAGCCTACAGAAATTTTTTCTAATTAGTTATTGATGGGGGAGGGCTCAACCTACTTTGGGTGGTGCCACCACTGTGGTAGTGATCCTGAATTCTATAAGAAAGCCAACTGAGAAACCCAAAGGGAGCAATTCAGTAAGCAGCACCTACTCCATGACCTCTGCATCAGCTCCTGCCTCCCTGTTGAGTTCCTTCCATGTTTGAGTTCCTGTTCTGACTTCTTTAATGATAAATAGTGATTGATTGAGTCAAATTAACCCTTTCCTTTCCAAGTTGCCTTTTGTCATAGTGTTTCAAAACAAAAATTTTAACACTAGGAGATCTTGTAGCATCTTTTCTTTATTTTCCATTTTTATTTGATATATTCTTCATTTATATGTCAAATGCTATCCCTAAAGTCCCCTATACCCTGCCACCGCCCTGCTCCCCAACCCACCCACTCCCGTTTACTGACCCTGGCATTCACCTGTACTAGGGCATATAATCTTCCCAGAACCAAGGGCCTCTCCTCCCATTGATGGCCTACTAGGCCATCCTCTGCTACATATGCAACTAGAGACACAGTTCTGTGGAATACTGGTTAGTTCATATTGTTGATCCTCATATATGGTTCCTGACCACTTTATCTACTTGGGTACTTTGTCTCGCTACTTCTTTAGGGGCCCTATGATCCATCAAATAGATGACTGTGAGCATCCACTTCTGTATTTGCCAGGCACTGGAATAGCCTCACAAGAGATAGCTATACCAGGGTCCTGTCAGCAAAATCTAGTAGGCATATGCAATAGTGTCTTGGTTTGGTGGTTGTATGTGGGATGGATCCCCAGTTGGGGCAATCTCTGGATTGTCCTTTCTTACAGCTCAGCTCTGAACTTTGACTCTGTAACTTCTTCCATGGGTATTTTGTTCCCCATTCTAAGAAGGAACGAAGTATCCATATTTTGATCTTCCTTCTTGAATTTATGTGTTTTGCAAATTGTATCTTGGGTAGTCTAAGTTTCTGGGTTCATATCCACCTATCAGTGAGTGCATTTCATGTGTGTACTTTTGTGATTGGGATATCCTCTAGATCCATCCATTTGCCTAAGAAGTTCATAAAATCATTGTTTTTAATTGCTGAGTAGTACTCCATTGTGTAAATGTACCACATTTTCTGTATCCATTCCTCTGTTGAGGGACATCTGGGTTCTTTCTATCTTCTAGTTATTATAAATAAGGCTGTTACAAACATAGTGGAACGTGTGTCCTTATTACCAGTTGGAACATCTTCTGGGTATATCCCCAAGAGACATATTGCAGGATCTTCTGGTAGTACTATGTACAATTTTCAAGGAACCTTCAGATTGATTTCCAGAGTGGTTGTACCGGCTTGCAATCCCACCAAAAATGGAGGAGTGTTCCTCTTTCTCCACATCCTCTTCAGCATCTGCTCTCACCTGAATTTTTGATCTTAACCATTCTGACTGGTGTGAGGTTTCGATTCTCAGGGATGTTTTGATTTGCATTTCCCTGATGATTAAGGATGTTGAGCATTTTTCAGGTGCTTTGCAGCTATTCAGTATTCCTAAGTTGAGAATTCTTTGTTTATCTCTGTACACCATTTTTTAATAGGGTTGTTTGATTTTTTGGAGTCCACATTCTTGAGTTCTTTATATATATTGGATATTAGTCCCCTATCTGATTTAGGATTGGTAAAGATCCTTTCCCAATCTGCTGGTGGCCTTTTTGTCTTATTGACAGTATCTTTTGCCTTACAGAAGCTTTGCAATTTTATGAGATCCCATTTGTCATTTCTCGACCTTACAGCACAAGCCATTGCTCTTCTGTTCAGGAATTT
>NW_018392830.1:0-8175 GCF_900095145.1 Mus pahari | reverse complement strand
CATGCAGTTTTTATCACAATTGCTCTGTAGTACAGCTTGAGGTCTGGCATGGTGATTCCACCATAGGTTCTTTTATCATTTAGAAGAGTTTTTGCTATCCTAGGTTTTTTTGTTATTCCAGATGAATTTGCAAATTGTCTTTTCTAACTTGGTGAAGAATTGAGTTGGAATTTTGATGGGGATTGCACTGAATTTGTAGGTTGCTTTCAGCAAGATGCCCATTTAGACTATATTAATCCTGCCAATCCATGAGCATGGGAGATCTTTCCATCTTCTGAGATCTTCTTCTATTTCTTTCTTTATAGACTTCATACAGATCTATCACTTTCATAGAGTCACATGAAGATATTTTATATTATTTGTGACTATTTTGAATGGTGTTGTTTCCCTAATTTCTTTCTTAGCCTGTTTATTATTTTGTAGAGAAAGGCCACTGATTTGTTTGAGTAAATTTTATATCCAGCTACTGCATTGAATATGTTGATCAGATTTAAAAGTTCTCAGGTGGAAATTTTAGGGTAACATATATACTATCATCTCATCTACAAATAGTGATATTTTGACTTCTTCCTTTCCAATTTGTATCCCCTTGATCTCCTTTTGTTGTCAATTGCTCTGGCTAGGACTTAAAGTACTATATTGATTAGGTCTAGTCCCTGATTCTAGTTGGATTGCTACAAGTTTCTCCCCATTTAGTTTGATGTTAGCTACTGGTTTGCAGTATATTGCTTTTATCCATGACTTTTATCATGAATGGGTGTGGGATTTTTGTCAAATGCTTTCTCAGCATCTAATGAGATGATCATATGGTTTTTAAATTTGAGTTTGTTCATATAGTGGATTACATTGTTGGATTTCTGTATATTAAACCATCCCTGCATCCCTGGAATGAAGCCTAGTTGATCATGATGGATGATCATTTTGATGTGTTCTTGGATTCGGTTAGAGAGAATTTTATTGAGTACTTTTGCATCTATATTCACAGGGTAAACTGGTCTGAAGTTCTCTTTTTTTGTTGTGTCTTTGTGTGGTTTAGATATCAGAGTAATTGTGGCTTCATAGAAGGAATTGGGTAGAGTACCTTCTGTTTCTATTTTGTGGAATAGTTTGAGGAGAATTGGAATTAGGTCTTCTTTGAAGGTCTGATTAAACTCTGTACTAAACCCATCTTGTCCTGGGCTTTCTTTTTGGTTGGGAGACTATTAAGGACTACTTCTATTTCTTTAGGGGATATGGAATTGTTTAGATTATTAATCTGATCCTGGTTTAATTTTGGTACCTGGTATCTATCTAGTAATTTGTTCATTTCATCCAGGTTTTCCAGTTTTGTTGAGTATAGCTTTTTGTAGTAGGATTTGATCATGTTTTAGATTTCCTCAGGTTCTATTGTTATCTCTCCCTTTTCATTTCAGATTTTGTTAATTAGGATAATGTCCCTGTGCCCTCTAGTTAGTCTGGATAAGGGTTTGTCTATCTTGTTGATTTTCTCAAAGAACTAGCTCTTGGTTTGGTTGATTCTTTGAATAGTTTTTTGTTGTTGTTGTTGTTTCTTTGTTTGCTTGTTTTGTTTCTACTTGGTTGATTTTTATCCCTGAGTGATTATTTCCTGCCCTCTACTCCTCTTTGGTGAATTTGCTTCCTTTTGTTCTAGAGATTTTAGGTATGCTGTCAAGCTGTTAGTGTATGCTTTCTCTAGTTTCTTTTTGGAGGCACTCAGAGCTATGTGTTTTCCTCTTAGGAATGCTTTCCTCGTGTCCCATAAGTTTGGGTATGTTGTGGCTTCCTTTTCTTTAAACTCTGAAAAGTCTTTAATTTCTTTCTTCATTTCTTCCTTTACCAAGGTATCATTAAGTAGAATGTTGTTAAGCTTCCAAGTGAATGTTGGCTTTCTTCTATTTATGTTGTTTTTGAAAATCAGCCTTAGTCCATGGTGATATGATAGGATGCATGGGATAATTTCAATATTTTTGTGTCTGTTGAGGCCTGTTTTATGATCAATTGTATGGTCAGTTTTGGAGACGGTACCATGAGGTGCAGAGAAGAAGGTATATGCTTTTGTTTCAGGATAAAATGTTCTGTAGAAATCTGTTAAATCCATTTGTTTCATAACTTCTGTTACTTTCAATGTGTCTCTGTTTAGCTTCTGTTTTCAGTATCTGTCCATTGATGAGAGTTGGGTGTTGAAGTCTCCCACTATTATTGTGTGAGGTGCAATATGTGCTTTGAGCTTTACTAAATTTTCCTTAATGAGTGTGGCTGCCCTTGAATTTGGAGCATAGATATTCAGAATTGAGAGTTCACTTTGGCAGATTTTAACTTTGATGACTATGAAGTGCCCCTTCTTGTCTTTTTTGATAACTTTTGTTTGGAAGTTGATTTTATTGGATATTAGAATGGCTACTTCAGCTTGTTTCTTTGGACCATTTGCTTGGAAATTGTTTTCCAGTCTTTCACTCTTAGGTAGTATCTGTCTTTCTCCCCTGCGGTGGGTTTCCTGTAAGCAACAAAATGTTGGTTCCTGTTTGCATAGCCAGTCTGTTAGTCTGTCTTTTTATTTGAAAATTGAATCCATTGATATCAAGAGATATTAAGGAAAATTAATTGTTGCTTCCTGTTATTTTTGTTGTTATTGTTGGGATTCTGTTCTTGTGGCTATCTTCTTTTAGGTTTGTTGAAGGATTAGTTTCTTTATTATTCTAGGGCTTAATTTCTGTTGTTGTGTTGGGGTTTTTCCACGATTATTTTTTGAACGGGTGGATTTGTGGAAAGATTCTATGTAAGTTTTGTTTTGTCATGGAATACTTTGGTTTCTCCATCTATGGTAATTGAGAGTTTTGTTGGGTATATTAGCCTGGGCTAGCACTTGTGTTCTCTTAGGGTCTGCATAACATCTGTCCAGGATCTTATGGGTTTCATAAACTCTGGTGAGAAGTCTGGTATAATTCCAATCGGCCTGCCTTTATATGTTACTTAACCTTTTTTTTTATGGCTTTTAATATTCTATCTTCATTTAGTGCATTTGTTGTTCTGATTATTATATGTTGGGAGGAAGTTCTGTAGGCTTCTTTTATGTTCATGGGCATGTCTTTCTTTAGGTTAGGGAAATTTTCTTCTATAATTTTGTTGAAGTTATTTGCTGGCCCTTTATCTTCATTCTCATCTATACCTATTATCCTCTAGGTTTGGTCTTCTCATTGTGTCCTGGATTTCCTGGGTGTTTTGAGTTAGGATATTTTCGCATTTTGCATTTTCTTTGATTGTTGTGTCCATGTTTTCTATGGAATCTTCTGCATCTGAGATTCTCTCTTCCATCTCTTGTATTGTGTTGCTGATGCAACATCTATGGTTCCTGATTTCTTTTCAAGGATTTCTATCTGCAGAGTTGTCTCCTTTTGTGATTATTTATTGTTTCCACTTCCATTTTTAGATCCTTGATGGTTTTGTTCAATTCTTTCACCTGTTTAATAGTATTTTCCTATAACTCTCTAAGTGATTTTTGTGTTTCCTTTTTAAAATCTTCTAGCTATTTACCTGTGTTTTCCTGTATTTCCTTCTTTAAGTCCTCCATCATTATCATGAGAAGTGGCTTTAGATCCTTATCTTGCTTTTCTGGTGTGATGGTGTATCCAAGACTTGCTATGGTGGGAGAGTTTGGTTCTGATGATGCCAATTAACCTTGGTTTCTGTTGCTTCTGTTCCTATGCTTGCCTCCTGCCATCTGATTATCTCAAGTGCTTGCTGCCCTCAATATATCTGATTGGAACCTGTCCTTCCTATAATTTTGGTTGATTCAGGACTCCTTGGAGTCCAGTTTACTCTGTGATCCTATGATTCTGGGCTCCTGTGAACCTGAGCTTCTTGGTGTGTCAGAGATCCTAGCAGTCAAGATTTCTCTGAGAACCTGAGATCCTGGTGTGACCAAGCCCCTGGTAATCTTGGACACTGTAATCCTAAGATCCTGGGTGTGTTCTAGTGCCTGGAAGTGTTGTCTCCTCTGAGGACCATGGAACATTCTGGTCTGTTCAAAACCAAGGTATAGCAATACAAATCAAAATGAACCTGAGCCTCTGGTTAGGCAGGGCTCCTATGTCCTTGCTAGTGCTGTTACAGTCTCATCACAATTGGTTTAGAACCGATGTTGTGTTCCAATCACCAGTGATTCTCCAGTGATCATAAGATTTGGTGGAGAGTCCCCTGGGGACTGTGGGACCTTCTCTTAATTTGTGCCCAATGTGACCTGGAGCTGGGACTGTCTGGAAGGGACTTGTGCCCCTGGTCGGTCAGGTTTTCTGTTTCACTGCTGCTCACTCAGGTTCCACCAGATTGGATTGGAACCTATGTTGTGTTCCACTCACCAGTGATCCTAAGATCTCCTGGAAAATCCTCTGGGAACCGTGGGAGCATCTGCTAATTCACATCTAAGGTGACTGAGAGCTAGTGTGCTAAAGGGAAGGGGAGTATCATTTTTCTGGTTGACATTTTAAATTTTCAGTTTATTTTCTTCTATAACTCTCTCTCTCTCTGTGTTTCTCTCAAAATCTCTTTCTCTCTATATCTGCCTCTGTCTCTGTCTGCCTCTGTCTCTCTGTCTCTGTCTCTGTCTCTGTCTCTGTCTCTGTCTCTTTCTCTCTCTCTCTCTCTCTCTCTCTCTCTCTCTCTGTGTGTGTGTGTGTGTGTACACTAGAAGACAGTTTTGAGGTCATTACCCAAGCACAGTCTAACTTTCTGGGCTTTCTTTGTTTGTTTTTAAGTTTGTTGGGTATTTTATTGTTTTTGAAAGTACTTAATTGTACTGTTACATAAACTGTATAAGAAGCTTGGTTTTATCTTTCCCTGTCCCCTTCTTCCTTCTAATTTAAATAACTTTTCCTTATTTCTGAACAGTTAGAGGGTGGTTTGGGGGGTGGAATATGGGAGTGTAAAAAACTAATTAAAAGAATGGTGATCTTGAGACAAGTTTTGCATCTGTCTGACAGAAGAAAATTGATGGTGAACCAAATGGTAGGGAAGACCACGAACACTTCAACTCTAGATCTATGTAACTTTATGTTTTTGAGTAAGGCTCCTTAGTGGTCTGGAACTTGATAAGTAGATGAGACTGGTTGGCTAGCATACCCTTAAGGTCTGTCTATTTTCTCATAATTGTGATTATAAGTAGACCCTACCATCAATATCTTTTAAATATTGTTTTGGGATAACGGAACTCAGGTCTTCATTCTACAGACTGATATATCGCCTCATCTCACTAATAGCCTCTAAGGACAAATCAGCATACTTTCTACAATTTTCAAAGTCTCACATTATATATTTGTCACGTTTCCTTTCCTTTTTGTATAAGGAATACAGGAATGTCTGTTATAATCACTTACATGCATCTTTCTTTTTAAATGAATGCTTATTAATTCCCAATATTAACCTTTTCATTTGTTTCAATATCACTAGATCTTTAACAAGGTGTGAACGATAAAGTTTTGGTACTTATAAAATTGCTCAGATCATATTTTCTTAGTGATTCAGAAGCAAAACATTACAGTGGACTAGAAATATTTGATTTGAAACGTAAATAAAGAAAATATCTAATAAAAAAGAAATATTTGGAGGCACACAAGAGGGTAATTATCTCAATATATGGAAAGAAACTATTAGACACATGAATGTAAAACTTGATTAAATCCTTTTCTTACTCTTTTTAATATTTGTTTTAGTATAAAAAGATTCTTGGGCTTGTGTAGTTTATTCAAGAATATTTCTCTTATAATTTTGATTGCGAGCCTAGCCTTTCATAGCTGAGTTGATGCACCAGAGAGGGGTGATGCCCGGGGGTACCCTCTCAGAGGTGGGATGAAGAACTCTGTGAGGATCTGTGAGGGGAGAAAGGGGGAACAACATTTTATAAAAAAATAAAATAATTCATTAATAGAAAAAGAAGCTTTCAAGTTAATTTAACCGTGATTATAAAACAAATCTTAGTACACTTTCCAAAAACAAAACATTAATGATTATTTGTACCAGGGTGTAAGAGCTTGTATGTTACATCAGAAATGACGTTAAGAAAAAATGTCTTTGAACATATAGCATATATGCTCAAGTCCATGGGAATACAAACTGTGATTCACTGTGATTTACTGCTTCCTTCTATACAAATAAAATATTCAATATTCTTGATTTAATGTGATATACTCAAATGTTTTAATCTGCCAAACATATATGAATACTGTTCCAAGGAATATTATAGTGATCAATCAATATAATACTGTTAAAGTTCTACCCATGTGAGAGTCTAGATGATTTTCACTTTAATATTGAATCACACACTTAGCAGTTTCTATGACTTACTAATTATGTACAAATTTGTTAATGTGTGGAAGCCTTACTTGAATCATTATTATTGATGAATTGTTTAACAAAGGTATGCTAAAATATTATGAATTAGAAAATATTTCTCCAATGCCCCGGATTTATCTCCAGCTCTATAGCAGAAAATCTGCTATGGTCTCCCTTTCCTTTCTGAACCCATCACCAACAAAAAACAAAGATCTCTCCAAACCTTCCTTTCCACAACTCATCCCATTACCCTAGCCTCCTTTAGCAGCAGACATTCCTTGGGAATACACCATCTGAGAAGGCCAGGGAAATAGGTTCACAGAAAAATCTCCTACTAAACAGTAGATAATCACCACACTCTCTTAAAGTCCTGGAAGGAAACAGAAACCCAAGGCACAAAATACTCAGACAGATGCAAAATCATGTAGCATTACCTAGACCTATAATCATCCCAATCTTAACCCTACAGAATGTGCTAGAAGGAAAACTGCAAAATAATGAAACAGTTAACTGCACATGTAAAAGCAAGGAATACATAGCCTAAGCCTAACACCCTAGTAATATCAAAAGAAGGGAAGAACACACACACACACACGCAGAGAGAGAGAGAGAGAGAGAGAGAGAGAGAGAGAGAGAGAGAGAGAGAGAGAGAGAGAGAGAGAGAAAAAAACTGTTACCACTACCACCATCATCACCAAAGTAACAGAAATTAACAATCATTGATCACTGATACCTCTCGATTTAAATAGTCTTCAATTCCCCAATAAAAAGACATAGACTAAGAGAATGGAAGAAAAAAATAAGGTCCATCCTTCTGCTGCATACAGGAAATACACCTAAATAACAAGTATAGACACTACCTCAGGGCAAATAGGTCTAAGAAGCAAGCCAGTATAGCCATTTTAATATCTAATTAAATAGACTTTAAATCAAAACTAATCAAAAGAGCTAAACAAGACACTACATACTAATCAATGCAAAAATATCAACCAAAAAGACATTTCAATTCATAATATCTCTTTATCAAACACAAGTGTAACCATATATATAAATGAAATACCACTATAGCTTAAATCACATATTGATCCTCATACACTGATAGTGGATGACTTCAACAGCCCACTCTCAAGGATGGATGAGTTATCCAGACAGAAACTAACTATAAATACTGAAATTAACAGACATTCTAAACCAAATGACCTAACAGACATCTAGTAAATATTTCACCCAAACACAAAAGCATATACTTTCTTCTCATTACTTCATAGAACTTTCTCCAAAATTGGGACTCCTGAGTATGAGAACAAATTTGTCTCTGATACTTGAGCCAACTCTTGGGACTCTTTTACTTTTCTGTCAGCTTGTCTTTTCCAACTTTGATATTATGGGTTTTGTTTTATCCTATTATTTTGTCACTTTTGTTAATTATCTTTTAGAAGTCCATTCTTTTTATCAAAAAAAAAAGAAAAAAATTTTGTTGCTCATACATATACCTGAAAATATGCATGCATGCAGATCTGGTTATAAGCAATAGAAAAAGGGACCTACTAGCCTGAATATTTAATGAAGACCCTTCTTTTTCTGACATTAGAAACATATTTCTGTAGTCATGATATACTACATATTATCTACTATGCATTATTTATAAGAAAAATAAAACAATAAATGAATTAATTTTTTCAGAAATTAATAACAATTCCAAAGTTAACAAAATTATATGATAGCTCTAATTCACTAAATATCAATTATTTGCTAATCTGTATTCCATTTAATTTATTTTTTTTTATTATTATTTTCTTTATTTACATTTCAAATGCTATCCCGAAAGATTCCCATACCCCTCCCCCCACC
>NW_018392829.1:31225-34083 GCF_900095145.1 Mus pahari | reverse complement strand
CAGGGAAGGTGCAAAGAGGCCTGGCATTCAGATCTGCCTCCTGGCTGAAGATGTAGGCCCAAAATAGGGCCTGTCCCAGAAGATGTGTTGCCTCTGCAGTTTATTCACTCACCTGCACANACTAGCCACCAAGGGACCCTGGACACAATATGACTCTCACCTGCTCTGACAGACAGAGCCCTTACAGGTGGCCGCCCAAATTTCTGGTGCCAGAAACAGGGTCTGTCCCAGAAGCTAGTTTGCTTCTATCTGTCCCAAAGCTTTGTAGCTTCTGCAGTCTACACTCTCACCAGTCCAGACTGGTGCCTAGGCGAATTGGAGCAAAGATGGCTCCCCAACCAGCTCAGGCATTGAGAGCCCTCCCGGGAAGACACATCTCCTCTGTCGGTGAAGGTGGTCGTATGTCTAGAGACAGAAAGGGGATCTTTCCCAGAAGCTGTGTTGCTTCTTCAGGCTGCCCTCTCCCAGCAACTCACTGGAGCAAAGATGGCAAAGATGGCTCTCCTACCAGCTCAGGCCTTGAGACCCCCTTCTGGGTGGACACCTCTCCTCGGGCGGGAAAGGTGCAGGATGCCTGGAGCCAGAAATGGAGTCTGTCCCAGCTGCTGTGTTGCTTCTGCAGGCCGCCCTTTCCCCGACATGCACCAAAGCAAAGATGGCTCTCCTATCAGCTCAGGCCTTGAGACTGCTCCCGGGCAGACACACCTCCTCAGGCAGGAAAGGTGCTGGATGACTGGAGCCAGAAAAGGGATCTTTCCCAGAAGCTGTGTCACTTCTGCAGGCCACCCTCTCCCCAGCCACACACAGGAGCAAAGATGGCTCTCTTACCAGATCAGGCCTTGAGAACCCTCCCGGGCAGATACCTCTCCTCTGGCAGGAAAGGTGCAGGATCTGTAGGCTTCTTGTATGTTCATGGGCATCACTTTCTATAGATTCTGGAAGTTTTCTTCTATAATTTTGTTGAAGATATTTGCTGGCCCTTCAAGTTGAAAATCTTCATTCTCATCTATACCTATTAATCTTAGATTTGATATTCTCATTGTGTCCTAGATTTCCTGGATGTTTTGAGTTAGGATTTTTTTGCATTTTGCATTTTCTTTGATTGTTGTGCCCATGTTCTCTATGGAATCTTCTTCACCTGAGATTCTCTCTTTCATCTCTTGTATCCTCTTGCTGATACTAACATCTATGGCTCCTGATTTCTTTCCTAGGGTTTCTATCTCCAGAGTTGTCTCATTTTGGGTTTTCTTTATTGTTTCTACTTCCCTTTTTAAGTCTTGGAGGGTTTTGTTCAATTCTATCTCCTGTTTGGTTGTGTTTTCCTGTAGTTATTTAGGGGGTTTTTGTTTTTCCTTTTTAAGGATGTCTCCCTGTTTAGCAGTGTTCTCCTGTATTTCTTTAAGTGAGTTATTAATGCCCTTCTTTATGTCCTCTACCAGCATCATGAGATATGATTTTAAAACCTGAGTCTTGCTTTTCAGGTGTGTTGGGGTATCCAGGACTGGCTGAGGTGGGAGTGCTGGGATCTGATGATGGTGGGTGGTCTTGGTTTCTGTTTGTAAGATTCTTACATTTGCCTTTTGCCATCTGGTAATCTCTGGAGATAGTCGTTATCATTGTCTCTGGTTGGAGCTTGTTTTTCCTGTGATTCTGTTTGCCTCTGTTAGCAGTCCTGGGAGTCCAGCTCTCTCCTGAGTCTCAGTGGTCAGAGTACTCTCTGCCCACAAGCTCTCCTCTTGCAGGGAAGGTGCACAGAGGTCTGGCTTTCTTTCTCCTGGCTGAAGATGTAGGCTGGAAATGGGGCCTGTCCCAGAAGATGTGTTGCCTCTGGAGCTTGTATGCTCACCTCCAGACTAGTCTCTGAGGGACCCGGGACACAAGATGGCTCTCTCACCTGCTCTTGCAGACAGAGCCCTCCCAGGCAACCACCTCGGCTCTGGCTGGGAAGGTGCCCTTATATCTGGAACCCAAATCTGAGTCTGTCCCTGAAGCTGTGTTGCTTCTGCCTGTCCAAGAAGCTGTATAGCTACTGCAGTCCCCACTCTCACTGGCACAGACTGGTCCCTGAGCAACCTGGTGAACAAGATGACTCCCTCACCTGCTCATACAGTGAGAGCCCTCCGACTTGAAGTTTCTAACCCACATTTGACCTTGAAGTTTTGGGTGAAAGACATGAATAACCATTATATAAGCCCTAAAGAGTAAAACATCTGGGCAGATTTCTATACTCTATGTTATTAGAATCTATTTTTCAATTGATAACCCCAAATTATTATTTATATATGTTTGCTTTATTTGGACTGTTCTTAACTCCAATTATATAAATATGATATAGCCTTTAAAGAGGAAACAAGTAAGTCCCTTAATGAAATACAGAAAATACAATGAAAAGTTAGTAGTCTTTAAAAAGGAAATATATATATATATATATATATATATATATATATATATATATCTTAAAGACATATAGGAAAATATAATTAAACAGGTGAAGGAAATAAAAAATCTGTGCAACACCTGACTGTGAAAATAGAAGCAATAAAAAAAGAAAAAAGAGAAAACAAACAAACAAACAAAAACCAAACAATGAGGAAAACTGAAAATAGAAACCTAGGGAAGAGAATGGGAAGAACAGATGCAAGTATTGCCAACAAAATACCGGAAATGAAAGATACAATCTCAGGGGCAGAAGATGATGTTTAAGAAATTGGTAATAAGGACATATGCTCCACTATGTTCATAGCAGCTTTATTTATAATAGCCAGAAACTGGAAAGAACCCAGATGTCCCTCAATAGAGGAATGGATACAGAAACTGTGGTCCATTTACACAATGGAGTACTACTCAGCTATTAAAAA
>NW_018392829.1:17447-30495 GCF_900095145.1 Mus pahari | reverse complement strand
AGGGAACTTTCTGGATAGCATTTGAAATGTAAATAAAGAAAATAATTTTAAAAAATGTAAAAAATATCCTAAAAAAAAAAGAAAAAAGAAAAACAGAAGACTAGAAAGATGGCCCAGTTGGCAAAGCATTTAGCATGACCTGAGCACTGTGTTTGAAAAACAACAAACAAAGAAACAAACAAAAACAGTTGGATGTGGTAGCATGTGCTCACCCATAACCCCTGTGGAGAGGAGGGAAGGCAGGTAGGTAGAAATAAATGTGCCTCCAGTGCCTGCCGGCTAGCCAGTGTAGACATCTGGTAAGATAGATGCAGGTTTGGTGAGAGATCAACTAAAAATATTTTCCCATAGTTGGTTGTGGGGCAATGGACTGTGCCAGGAACTTCACCTGCTTCTGACCAGGCTCCTGTCATGTGAACACAACACCCCATGGAGAAGATTGTGACAATCACATAGGGGTAGTGCCCAAAGCCCCGCCACAGGCAGATGAAGCATCTCTAATATCTCAGACCAAGCCAATAGAAAGCACCTGCTCTCAGACCCCAACCCACCCTGAAATGTGTATAAGAGCCTATCCAGGAGGAATAAAGATGTGAGAATTACTCCAATAAAAGAAAGAAAGAAATTGATATATCAGTCAAAGAAAAATGTAAATCTAAAGAATGTCCTGACACAAGCCATTCAATAAAAATTCATGAAAGGAGTCAAGAAATTACACTTCATTGTCATGAGCAGAAAAATCTACCAGTATGATATCTCAAATTTGAACATTTATGCCCAAACACAAGGGCACCTACAATTGTAAAAGAAAGATCGATAAAGCTTAAATCACACATCAAAACTCACTCATTAATACTGGTAGGTTTCTACACTCAAATCTCCCTAATTGACTGGACATCCAGAAAAATCTAAAACAGGGAAATAATGAAACTAAGAGGCATGGTGAATCAAAAGGACCTAATAGACATCTATAGAATCTATATTTCACCTAAACACAAAAGAATGTAACTCCTCATTCCCTCAAGGT
The DNA here is from genome assembly GCF_900095145.1 of Mus pahari. Lineage (NCBI taxonomy): Eukaryota > Metazoa > Chordata > Mammalia > Rodentia > Muridae > Mus > Mus pahari. The sequence continues at coordinate 29,468 of NW_018392829.1, read as the reverse complement.
TTCTTCTCAAAAAATTGATCATATATTGTTCACAAGAAAGTCTCAAGGGATACAAGAAAATTGAAATAACACTTTGTATTCTATCAAACCACCTTGGACTCATCTATATTTCAAGAACAACAGAAACACTGAAATCCTACACACTATTGAATATAGAACAACTCTCTACTCAGTGATCTTGTGGCCAGGGGAGAAATAAAGAAACAAATGAAAGGGTTTCTAGTATTCATTGAAAATGAAAATACACCATACCCAAACATAGGCGGCAAAATGGAAGCAGTGCCAAGAGCAACATTCATAGTACTAAGTGCCTTCATAAAGTAATTTCAAAATTTTCCCATCAGCAGTTTAAAATTACACATGAAAGCTCTGGAAGTGAAAGAAGCAAGCACAACAATGTGGAGTACAAGGCAGAAAATAATCAAAATTATCACTTACATCAAGCAGTTAGAAATGAAGAATACAATACAAAAAAATCAACAAAACCAAGAGCTGGTTCTTTGAGAAAATCATAAGATAGACATATACTTATCTAAGCCAATCTAACCAAAATACAGAGAAATTGTATCCAAAGAAACAAAATCAGAAATGAAAAGGGAGACATAATTACAGAAACTCAATAAATTAGATGGATCATTCCATCTTACTTCAAAAGTAATGATTTTCCACAAAATTGGATGACAGTTACCAAAGTTAAATCAAGACCACATAAAATATTTAAACAGCCTTATTACCACTGAAAAATAAAAGCTGTTATCAAGAGTTTCTATGCCAAAAATGTTTGGGGCCATTTGGTTTTAGTGCAAAATTCTCTCACACTTTCAAAGAGGAGCTGGTATCAATACTCTACAAACTGTTTTACAAATTTAAACAGAAAGAACATTGCTAAACTCATCCTATGAAGCTGTAGACACCATGATAACTAAACCACAAAAGATTCAACATTCAAAAGAGCTTATCAGACAAATTTCTCTTGTGTACATTGATGGAAAATTACTCAACAAAGTAATTGCAAACCGAATCTAGTAACACATCAAAGTCATCATCCACAAAGATCAAGAAGAGTTCATTAGAGCAATGCAGGAATGGGTTAATATATGAAAGTCAATCAACATAATAGAACATAAATGAAGTCAAACTAAAGAAGTAACATGATTTGTCGAGTATGACAGCTACTGAAACGATTACAATTTAAGTAATATCTCTTTTGCTCCAGGGCAATATCACAAAAGAGCAAAGCCAGTGAAGCCTCACTTCCATTTTGTGAGTTCCAAAGACTTGAGAGGAGAAGCCTGAGCAGATTGTTCATATGTACACTGTACACCAACAGGGAGAGTGGTCAGCAACCTTGGAGGCCACTGACATGTTTCTGCTCACTCTGTAAATGGGACACCCAGGACTGCATGGCAGCTTCTTTGCCTACCAAGGGCCAGCACCTAGCTCAGATATATTAGGAACACTTACACATTTCAGGTGCTATGTAATTGTGAAGATGTTAAAGCCAGTGTACGGCACAATTACCTTGTACAATCTCCACAAATTGCTGGTCCCTTGTAGGAGCTCTGAGTTGATGGTAGGCATACTACACTTGTCAAGTATAACAATTTCTGAAATGCATATGAAAGATTTGAGGGAAAAGTCTACAGGCATTTTCTATTGTAAAAGTATAATTTTGGGGTTATCATTCATACAATGATGGAATTAAACAAACTTGTGGCTTATATTTTTGTAGATGAGTGTAAAAGGCCTTAGACTTTGTGATTAGTTGAGGCAGGTTGAATATCCTCCAATTCAGTGTAGTGCTTTCAGAAAAATGTGGCACATCCAAGTGAGTTCCTTATTCTTCAACATTCATTAAGAATGCTAAGGGCACTTATTCTCAAGCACAAATGGTGATAACATCCAGCTTTGTTCACTCCTTGGTCTCCTCCTCTTGTCAAGCCTGTGGTAAGGACTTCTAACATTTTTTCATGAATTGTTATAGAAACATGCGAGAACATATGCACAAAAGTTTTCATTATGTGCATGAAATTTCTCAAATATTGGGTTAAAAATCTACATCATTATTACTAGAGTGGTCCAATGCAAGATCATCTGGAACCTTATTTTTGGTTATTTTCTGGTGTGTTGTGGATACTCATCACATGGAAACAAGAGATGCAGTACAGACTTATGCTAGGTCTGCATATCCAGGAATCTTTGCTGATTCTAAAGGCAGTAATGAATGGTTCGCTAATGTAAAATATGAATCGTGCATACCAATTTCTGTCAATTAATTCATCAGTTTTCCCCAAATAAGAAACTCTACAGAGGATATTTTAGAATATTGGAAAACAGACTTTCCCTTAGTTGTGATACATGGGCATTTACAGGTGGACTATTTTAGCCACACAGTTTTAATTTGATTCTATGAAAGCTTTCTGGATCAACAAAAGATACAACACATCAAAAAATATAGTAGGTATGATTCATTCAGGAAACTGCCTTTCACACTCAACAAAGTGAGCTCTTCATGTTGGTGCAGTCACCAATTAAAATAACCTTGTGAGGAATAGTTAAAGTCTTTTGCTTCAGAAATCACAAATTTCTTTCATCAAGCATAACATAGGCAAGGAACAACTTGAGCAAGACAGATGCCCTGCCAACTGACCTTAAATCAAGGACAACAAATAAATCAAGTTTAATAAATAGAGCTACCTCCTGAAAATTTCTACAATTTATGTAAATCCTTGTTAGCAAGATGCCTGGATCTAGATAATCTAATGATAATGCTTCCCCAACCCTATGTGTTCATGATATATGCCACACTCTAATCCTTTCACACCATGCAACCTATGTTTGAAAGATTAATACATCTCTGCCCTTGAAGACTGCTGAACTAATGGTATTTCCCTGTCTCCAATCGCAAACACCATGCTGTCACTACAGACTAATGTTGTAGAAATACTTAATCATGACTTGGGGTTTCTAACCCACCTTCGATCTTAAAGTTTTGGATTAAAGACATACATAACCATTATATAAGCCCTAAAGAGCATACTAGCTGTACAGATATTTATCCTCTATGTTATTGGAATCTATTGTGTATTGATAAACCCAAATTATTATTTGTTGTGTTATTTGAACTGCTCTTAACTCTAATTGTCCTGGCCTCAAGATGATATTTTTATGTCTTATTTAACCAATGTTGTCTTCTCTTACTCCTTGACCTTCTTCTCGCTTGTGTTCCTGCTCTAATGACCTCCTAATCAGGAATCCTAAACCATGCATCTGTCTCATCTGACTTTTAGCTTCTCTTTTGAGAAGTCTTTTGTAAATTTGACCAGTCTGTCTTTGTATACTATTTGGTCTTATCCTCTCACAGCTTTTTAATATTTTTTAATTTTTTTGTACTTCACTATTATTATTATTATTACTATTATTATCATTACCATCATTTTCATTATTACTATTATTATATTGTGGGATAAATTGCTTTTCTGGTCCAATCATTTTGGTGTTCTATATGCTCCTTGTACATTTATGGCCAATTCTTTCTTTAGGTTAATGAAGTTCTTCTATGATTTAGTTGAAGATGTTTTCTGGCCCTTTGAGTGAGTAATATTCATCTTCTTCTATTCCTATTACTCTTAGCATTGGTATTTCCATTGTGTTCCAAACTTCCTGGGTATGTTTCCCTTAGGAACTTTTACCCTTTCTATCTTCTTTGCCCTATGTGTTCATGTCTTCTATGTTATCCTTTATGTTTTGCATTCTCTCTTCCATTTCTTGTACTCTGTTGGTAAAGCTTGCATCTGTTGGTCCTAATCTCTTTCCTAGGTTTTCTGACTTCAGCATTGCCTCCGTTTGATTTCATTCTTTTTTCTATTTCCATCCGTCAGTCTTAGACCATTTTGTTCAATCCTTCACCAGTCTGATTGTTTTTTCTGGTATTTCTTTTGTTTTGTTTTGTTTTGTTTTGTTTTGTTTTGTTTTCTTTTCTTTTCTTTTCTTTTCTTTTCTTTCTTTCTTTCTTTCTTTCTTTTTCACTTCAGAGATGAGAAATTATCTTTTTTAAAATTTTTTTATTAGATATTTTCTTCATTTACATTTCAAATGCTATTCTGAAACTCCCCTATCCACTCACTCCCACTTCTTGGCCCAGGCATTCCCCTGTTCTGGGGCATATAAAGTTTGCAAGACCAAGGGGCCTCTCTTTGCAATGATGGTCTACTAGGCCATTGTCTGCTACATATGTAGCTACAGACACGGGCTCTGTGGGTACTGGTTAGTTCATATTGTTCTTCCACCTATAGGGTTGCAGAACCCTTCAGCTCCTTGGGAAATTTCTCTATCTCCTCATTGGAAGCCCTGTGTTCCATTCAATAGATGATTGTGAGCATCCACTTCTGTATTTGCCAGGCATTGGCATAGCCTAACAAGAAACAGCTATATCAGAGTCCTTTCTGCAAAATCTTGCTGGCATATGCAATAGTGTCTGCGTTTGGTGGCTGATGATGGGATGGACTCCCGGGTGGGGCAGTTTCTTGATGGTCCATCCTTTCATTTTAGCTCCAAACTTTGTCTCTGTAACTCCTTCCATCCAGTATTTCTTTAAGGGAGTTAATTACATCCTTTTGAAGGCTTCTATCATCTTCATGAGATGTGATTTTGAGACATAATCTTCGTCTTTGTGTATGTTAGGGTATCTCAGGCTTGTTGTGGTAGGAAAAACTGGTTCTAAAAGTGTCTAATTACATTGACGTCTGTGCTTGTGCTGGCCTTTTGCCATCTGATTATCTCTGATGTTATCTTGCCTAGAACACAGCACTCCTTGGAGGCAGGTAGAGCTGTATCACCTGGCTTAGAACAGACCTCCTGTGAGTCAGGCAGTGCTGACTATTGTAAGGACAGGTTTCCTGTGTCCTTGGTAAGAGCAGGTGTCTTGTTTCCCTGAATCCATATTCTTGGTTACAGAACACCTCTTGAGAGACAGGTTAGGTTTTGCTTGGTGGGTTGGCAAGCATGTCAGTTTGCCCCAGGTTCAGGTGAAGGTACAGGCTGGAAGGAATATAGGGCTCAGGATGAACAGGATAGTTTCCATAATTGCTGGGCTCAGTGGAAATCCCAGCTTGCTTGGCTACTGGGGCAGAGATCACATATATTCCTGGTTATACAGATCTTCTGGAATACAGGTAGGCTATGGTGTCTGGGGAGAGGCAAGCTTGAGCATTTGCCAAGGGATCAGGTTGAGGTCAAGACTGGTAGGGGCAGGATGCTCAGGCAGAATTCGACATTGCAATGTTACATATTATATGAATACCATTACCTCCAGGTTGAGCAGGTTCCCATGTTGTATTGGAGAAAATATGTACACAGACATAGCTATATTTTGCTTGACATTTTCTAGACTACACTAGTAATCAGTTTTCAGATTTCATTTTACTCTTTCCATCAGGGATGAATCCCTGAGTGATATGGTCTAGAGACCTAAAATCTAGACATTTATGGCATTATAAAAATACTTTTTGCCTCATTCTTATATGGGTAAATTATTCTTGCATAAATCAAACAGGGTTGTGGTTTAAATATGTGAATCAGTGGTCTTTAGGACAGTTTTGTGTGGAGATAGATAGTGGGCTAGAATATGTGCCAAGAAGAGAAGCAATCACATATAAACAGACATTTGAATAATAAAGAGTTTCAAAGACCTGGATAGAATTAGTAAATGAGCTTGGGTGAGTAGATTATGGATTACTCTATCAGTTTGGTATATGTAACTCATTATAGTAGACTGGTGATAGCTATAGAGTGAGAGTTAGTGACAATGCCAACTGGAAATTTTGAGGTACTCATACCCTTATGACTTATCAAATTCTTTCTGTTAGGCTGTGCAATAATTAATATGAAGTAATAGCTTGATAAATTTCCATGTTATTCCTGGAGATAGTGTGTTTTGTCAGTGAAATAAGTACAAGCATTAATCATACAGAAACTGCCAGTGTTAGAAAAGAGAATATCTTAAGTATGTTTCAAAAAGGGAAACAGTTTTCCGGAAGGATAAAAGCCATATATAACAAGATAAACCAAAACTGAAATTTGTCTTAGAATGTAATTTTTCTTAAATCAATTTACTTCTCATTAGCATGTATTATGTGAAAAAAAACTAATAGGTTTGTATTTCATCTTTGTATATGTTGTAACTTCAAAAACTGTCAGAAGCCATCTAGCTGAGGCAAGGCCTAAGTAAGTGACTTTTCTGTAGATGGCACACCATTTTGCATGGCCTGTAATTGTAAGAACTAATAGGCAAGGTCCTAAGAGATTTCATCCCACAATGGCTACTTGCTGCTGACATGCATTTTCCTGTCATCATTACATAACCTAACTACTCCTGGGAATTAGCCCACCCTACACAATTTGGAAATTTTTCTATAAATCAGTATGACAATACACTGTCATGTAAAATTATTGTGTAGACAAATTTTAAATTTCAGAAATACTGGTAATGATTGTATAGATTTCCATAGTTTATACAAGTAATATCAAGTCCTCTGCAGAGTAATAGCTCCAAATAAAGCACTGTAAACCTTTTTGTTTCAAACTCTAATTACACTAAACAATATAAATCAGGCTTGTAACAAATTTACAGTCAAGGCAAAAACTCCTGCGTGAAAATATTACCTGCTAACTACAAGCCATAAACTGGTAATGGACAGTTTATACTAGGTACCATGACAGAAAATCAAATATTGACTAGTTTTTCTATACAAAATTTCAAAATAATAAGTCATAAGGAAGATGATTTGTTTCTTGAGAAACCATGATCACTGATGGCATAGAAATTATTGCTCAAACTGACAATGTACTCATGGAGCTTATAACAGTTGATGAATGTATACTGACCTAATAATCATAATGGAAAGGCATGTAAGCAATTTTGCTGATATTCCTTAAGTCTTAACAATTTATGACATGAATTAATGCCTTAAACTTGCCAGGATGATATTGGAATCTAAAATTATTTAAAAAGGCTTGTTAACCAATGTCCTGTTGTAACAGTACATAATTATGCCAGGTCTGCATATCCAGGAATCGTTGCTGATTCTAAAGGCAGAAATGAATGATCCACTCTGGTAAAATATGTGATGTGTACACTGTATTCTGCAAATTAAATCATCAGTTTTCCAGAAACTCTGCAGTGGATATTTTGGAATATTGCCAAACAGCCTTCACCATATTCTGACACATGGGCATTTGCAGATGGACTACTTTAGCAACACAGCTTAAAATTAGATTCTATGAAAGTGTCCTGGATCAAAATAAGACATATCAACAATTATAGTAGGTCGGATTCACTCAGGAAACTGCCTTTCACACCCAGAAAAGTGAACTCTTCATGTCGGTGCAGTCACCAATTAAAATGAATTTGTGAGGAATAGTTAAAGTCTTTTAGTTCAGAAACCACAAATTTCTTACATCAAGCATAATTGATGAAACAACTTGCTCAAGCCAGATGCCCTGCCAACTGGCCTCCTTAAATAAAGGAAAACAAATAAATCAAGGTTAGTAAATCAAGCTACCTGCTGAAATATACTGCAATCCATGTAAATCCTTGTCAGCAAGGTGTTCGGACCTTGATTATTTGATGACAATGCTTCCCCAACCATGATTGTTCATGATATATGCCATGCTCCAATCCTTTCATACCATGTAGCTTACATTTAAAGATTAACACACCCTTGCCCTTGCAGACTGCTGAGGTAATGACAATTCCCTGTCTTCAATTTCAAACGCAGTGCTGTCACTACAGGTTAACATTGTAGAAATTTTCAATTGATACTTGGGTTTTCTAACTCATTTTTGATCTTAAAATTTTGGATTAAATACCAAAATAATCATTATATAAGTCCTAAAGAGCATTACAGCTGTGTAGATATCTATCCTCTAAGTTATTAGAATTTACTTTTCTATTGATAACCCTGAGTTATTATTTATTATTTTTTGTTTTATATGGACTGCTCTTAACACCAATTTTCCTGACCTGAAGATGATATTTTTATGGCTATTCTAAACAATGTTGTTTTCTATTATTCCTTGGCCTTCTTCTTCTCTCTTGCCTTCTTATTCTAATAACCTTCTAACCAGGACTGCTAAACTCTGTGTATGTCTCATAAGGATTTTAGATTCTCTTTTGAGAAGTCTTTTGTAAATTAGACCAGTCTGCCATTGTATGTCATTTGGCTTTTCCTCTTAACAGCTTTTAATATTTTTCTTCTGTTCTGTACATCATGATTATTATTATCATCATCATTTTTATTATTATTACTATTATTATTATAATTTTATTATACTGTGGGAAAGATTGCTTTTCCAGTCCAATTTATTTCATGTTCTATATGCTCCTTGTACAATTACTGCCAATTCTTATTTTAGGTTAGTGAAATTTTCATCTATGATTTAGTTGAAGATGTTTTCTGGCCCTTTGAATGGGTAATCTTCATCTTCTATTTCTATTATTCTAAGAATTGGTATTCCCATTGTGTTCCAAACTTGCTGATATTCCCAAGGTCTTAACAATTTATGACATGAATTATTGCTTTAAACTTACCAGGATGATATTAGAATACAAAGTTATTTAAAAAGTCTTGTTATCCATTATCCTGTTGAAAGGGTGCTACTTGATGTTCATATGAGGTAATATTTTTAGAGACAGTAGAAATACCGAGAACAAGAAAATACAGGCTACTGGACCTTTCTTGATGGGGGTATGCTCCATTCTATATATGTGTGTATGTACATGTATGCTTGTAAAGAGGATGGAGCTCTACTTTCTGCTTCATCCAGAGTGAGTTAGTATTTTCTTTTCATGCATGACTCTTCATCTTCCATTATCTCTTTATTTGTTCTCTTTAAAAAATTCTTTTCTGTGTATCAATGGACCATGATAACAAACATAAAGATCATGTGGGTTCATAAATCTCCATAATATCTAAGAATCTTTGGCATTTATATACTCCTGACTGGGTTCTTGTCTTGGAACACAAACTTACACCATCCCATGGATAGGATTGTGACAATCAATCATAAAGGAACATTACCCAATCCTGCTTATGAAGATGAGATATCCCTAACATCTCAAACTAATGAAATAGAAAGTGTCTTCTTTTCCACCCCAAAACACAGCTAAATGTGTATAAGACACTATCTTCAAAGAATGAAGTAATTAGTTATTTCATCAAAGACAGTCTGAGATTGTCTCTCTTATGGAGCAGTAACACCTAGAGGAGGAGAATTCTCTCTGGCTTAGTCTACCACTGTAAGTCTCATCTAGTGGTCCCAAATTTGGCTCCTAGGGATCCCTGCAATATAGTTCCCTGGTTCACAGACCAGTACCTGGCATACAACTTGGAGCAAGGAGAGCTGACTCACTTTACCCACTTCTCAGGAGAATTCAGTGTGATCTTGGATTCTACAGGAATGTGAGCTCCCTCTCCCTCACCTCTGGCAAAAACAACTTGTTCTTTTCTGCTATGCTATTGCTCAGCACTATTCTGTTGATTTAAACTAGCTGAAGGGACAACTGAAGCCTCTGGTCTGAGTAATTCTCTCACCTTGGCTGAAGGTACCTTTAGTCTCTGTCTAAAACCTGACAGTCCATAAGGTCTTGGTCAAAGACTCTTTCTCAAAACTAGTGCTTAAAACAAAATAAAAAAGCCTAGTGATTCCCTGGGAAACAGACTGGCTCTATTCTTTTCACTGTGGTTCATGTAGATTTTACAAACTCCAAGCCTCTTACCCGATCTTCCGTAGAAAAAAAAGGCTAGTTCCTAATTTTTACCTAATCCATTTTTGCTAACAGCATACGTTAATCCCCAGAAATCATACACATTCTACCATTGAATAGCAAAGTGTTTGAAATGATAAATATTACCAAAACCAAGCCATTTTTGACCTATTAAAACATAGTTTTGCCCATGAAATCACTGGTGTTACTAACTGGTTGCCTGCCTCATTTTGCCTACATACAGTCCCAGACCCTCACCTAAATGCTTTTTTTTTTTTTTTTCATTTCTGCTGCTTGTCATTTTCTTTTTCTTTTTTTAAAATTATTTTATTAGATATTTTCTTCATTTACATTTCAAATGCTATCCTGAAAGTCCCCTATACCCTCCCTCTGCCCTGCTCCCCTACCAACTCACTCCCACTTCTTAGACCTGGCATACCCCTGTACTGGGGCATATAAAGTTTGCAAAACCTAGGGGCTTCTCTTTCCAATGATGGCCGACTAGGCCATCTTCTGCTATATATGCAGCTAGAGATAGGAACTCGGGGGTTCTGATTAGTTCATATTGTTGTTCTACCTATAGGGTTGCAGACCTCTTCAGCTCCTTGGGTACTTTCTCTGGCTCATTCATTGGGGGCCCTGTGTTCCATCCAATATATGACTGTTAGCATCCACTTCTGTATTTGCCAGGCACTGGCATAACCTAACAAGATACAGCTATATCACGGTCCTTTCAGCAAAATCTTGTTTGCATATGCAGTAGTGTCTGCATTTGGTGGCTGATGATGGGATGGACTCCCGGGTCGGGCAGACTCTGGATGGTCTATCCTTTCGTCTTAGCTCCAAACTTTGTCTCTGCAATTCCTTCCATGGGTATTTTATTCTCTATTTTAGGGAGGAATGAAGTATCCACGTGTTGGTCTTCCTTCTTGATTTTTTGTGTTTTGGAGATTGTATCTTGGGTATTCTAGGTTTCTGGACTAATATCAACTTATTAGTGAGTGTATATCAAGTGACTTCTTTTGTGATTGGGTTACCGCACTCAGGATGATATCCTCCAGATGCATCAATTTGCCTAAGAATTTCATAAATCTATTGTTTTTAATAGCTGAGTAGTACTCCATTTTGTAAATGTACCACATTTTCTGTATCCATTCCTCTGTTGAGGGACATCTGGGTTCTTTCCAGCTTCTGGCTATTATAAATAGAGCTGCTATGAACATAGCAGAGCATGTGTCCTTATTACCAGTTGGAACATCTGGGTATATGCCCAGAAGAGGTATTGCTGGATCTCCCGGTAGTACTATGTCCAATTTTCAGGAACTGCCAGACTGATTTCCAGAGTGATTATAGAAGCTTACAATTCCACCAGCAATGGAGGAATGTTCCTCTTTCTCCACATCCTCGGCAGTATCTGCTGTCACCTTAATTTTTGATCCTAACCATTCTGACTGGTGTGAGATGGAATCTTAGGGTTGTTTTGATTTGCATTTCCCTGATGATTAAGGATGTTGAACATTTTTTCAAGTACTTCGCAGCCTTTCTGTATTCCTCAGTTGAGAATTCTTTTTCATAGTTCATTACCCCATTTTTATTGGGGTTACTTGAATTTATGGAGATTATTTTCTTGAGCTCTTTGTATATATTGGATATTAGTCCCCTATCAGATTTAGGATTGGTAAAAATTCTTTCCCAATCTGTTAGTGACCTTTTTTTTTATTTACAGTATCTTTTGCCCTACAGAAAATTTGCAATTTTATGAGGTCCCATTTGTTGATTCTTGATCTTACAGCACAGGCCATTGCTGTTCTTTTTAGGAATTTTTCCCCTGTGCCCATATCTTTGAAGCTTTTCCCCACTTTCTCCTCTATCAATTTCAGTGTCTCTGGTTTTATGTGGAGTTCTTTGATCCACTTAGACTTTAGCTTTTTACAGGAGATAAGAATGGATCAAGTTGCATTCATCTACATGATAACCACCAGTTAAGCCAGCACCACTTTTTGAAAATGCTGTCCTTTATCCACGGGATGGTTTTAGCTCCTTTGTCAAGTGACCATAGGTGTGTGGGTTCATTTCTGGGTCTTCAATTTTATTCCACTGATCAACCTGTCTATCACTTTACAAGTGCCATGAAGTTTTTTTTTTTTTTTTTTTTTTTTTTTTTTTTATCACAATTGCTCTGTACTACAGCTTGAGGTCAGGCATGGTGATTCCACCAGAGGTTCTTATATTGTTGAGAATAGTTTTTGCTATCC
>NW_018392829.1:0-16062 GCF_900095145.1 Mus pahari | reverse complement strand
ACTATTGTGAAGGGTGTTGTTTCCCTAATTTCTTTCTCATCCTGTTTATCATTTGGTAGGGAAAGGTCACTGATTTGTTTGAGTTAATTTTATATCCAGCCACTGCACTGAAGCTTTTTATCAGGTTTAGGAGTTCTCTGGTGGAATTTTTAGGATCAGTTATATAAACTATCATATCATCTGCAAATAGTGATATTTTGACTTTTTCTTTTCCAGTTTGTATCCCTTTGAACTCCTTTTGATTTCTAGTTGCTCTGTCTAGGAATTCTAGTACTATAATGAATTGGTAGGGAGAAAGTGGGCAGCCTTGTCTAGTCCCTGATTTTAGCGGGATTGCTTCAAGTTTCTCTCCTTTTATTTTCGTGTTGGCTACTGGTTTTCTGTATGTTGCTTTTAATATGTTTAGGTATGGGCTTTGAATCCCTGAACTTTCCAAGACTTTTATCATGAAGTGTGGTTGGATTTTGGCAAATGTTTTCTCAGCATCTAATGAGATGGTTATGTGGTTTCTTGTCTTTGAGTTTGTATATAGTGGATTACATTGATGGATTTCCATATATTAAACCATCCCTACATTCCTCAGATGAAAGCCTACTTGATCTTGATGGATTATCATTTTGATGTGTTCTTGGATTCAGTTTGTGAGGATTTAATTGAGTATTTTTGCATCGTTGGTCATAAGGGAACTTGGTCTGAATTTCTCTTTTTTTTCCCGTTGGGTCTTTATATGGTTTAAGTATCAGAATAATTGTGGCTTCATAGAATGAATTGAGTCGAGTGCTTTCTCTTTCTATTTTGTGGAATAGTTTGAGGAGAATTGGGATTAGATCTTCTTTAAAGGTCGATAGAACTTTGCAATAGACCCATCTGATCCTTGGCTTTTTCTTTGGTTGGGAGACTATTAATGACTACTTCTATTTCTTTAGGGGGTATGGGACTGCTTAGATCATTAATCTGATCCTGATTTNANTTTGNTACCTGGTATCTGTATAGAAAATTGTCCATTTCATCCAGGTTTTCCAGTTTGTTGAGTATATTTTGTAGTAGAATCTGATGATGTTTTGAATTTCCTCAGATTCTGTTGATTTGTCTCCCTTTTCATTTCTGATTTTGATAATTAGGATACAGTCTCTGTGCCCTAGTAAGTCTGGCTAAGGGTTTACCTATCTTGTCTATTTTCTTGAAGAACCAGCTCCTAGTTTGGTTGATTCTTTGAAAAGTTCTTTTTGTTTCCACCTGGTTGATTTCATCCCTGAGTTTGATTATTTCATGCCATCTATTCCTCTTTGGTGAATTGGCTTCCTTTTGTTCTAGAGCGTTTAGGTGTGCTGTCAAGATGCTAGTGTATGCTTTGTCCAGTTTCTTTTTGGAAAGCCTCAGAGCTATGAGTTTTTCTCTTAGGACTGTTTTCATTGTGTCCCATAAGTTTAGGTATGTTGTGGCTTCATTTTCATTAAACTCTAAAAAGTCTTTAATCTCTTTCTTTATTTCTTCCTTGACAAAGGTATCATTGCGTAGAGTGTTATTCAGCTTCCACTTGAACGTTGGCTTTGTATTATTTATGTTGCTATTGAAGATCAACCTTAGTCCATGGTGATCTGATAGGATGCCTGGAATAATATCAATATTTTTGTATCTGTTGAGGCCTGTTTTGTGACCAAGTATATGCTGTTTTGGACAAGGTACCATGAGGTAATGAGAAGAAGGTATATCCTTTTGTTTTAGGATAATTTTTTGTAGATATCTGTTAAACCTATTTCTTTCATAACTTCTACTAGTTTCAATGTGTCTCTGTTTAGTTTCTGTTTCCAGGATCTGTCCAATGATAAGAGTGGGGTTTTGAAGTCTCCCCCTATTATTTTGTGAGGTGCAATGTGTGCTTTGAGCTTCACTAAAGTTTCTTTAATGAATGTGGCTGCCCTTGCATTTGCAGCATAGATATTGAGAATTGAGAGTTTATCTGGGAAGATTTTAGTTTTGATGAATATGAAGAGCCCCTCCTTGTCTTTTTTAATAACTTTGGGTTGAAAGTTGATTTTATTCGATATTAGAAGGACTACTCCAGCTTGTATTTTTGGACCATTTGCTTGGAACATTTTACTCTGAGGTAGTGTCTGTCTTTGTTCCTGAGGTGGGTTTCCTGTATGCAGCAAAATGTTGGGTTTTGTTTGTGTAGCCAGTCTGTTAGTGTATGCCTTTTTATTGGGGAACTGAGTCCATTAATTTTAAGAGATATTAAGGAAAAGTAATTGTTGCTTCCTGTTATTTCTGTTCTTAGAGTTGGGGTTCTGTTCTTGATGCTGTCTTCTGTTAGGTTTGTTGAAGGATTATTTTCTCGCCTTTTCTAGGGTGTAATTTCCATCTTTGTGTTGGAATTTTCCCTTTATTATCATTTGAAGGCCTGGATTCATGGAAAGATATTGTGTGGATTTGGTTTTGTTGTGGAGTACCTTGATTTCTCCATCAATGGTAATTGAGAGTTTTAGTGGGTATAGTAGCCTGGGCTGGCATTTGTGTTTAGTGTTTGAATAACATCTGTCCAGGATAGTCTGGCTTTCATAGTCTCTGGTGAGAAGTCTGCTGCAATTCTAATAGGTCTGCCTTAATATGTTGCTTGACCTTTTTCCCTTACTGTTTTTAATATTCTGTCTTTATTTAGTGCATTTGTTGTTCTGATTATTATGTGTTGGAAGGAATTTCTTTTCTGGTCCAGTCTATTTAGAGTCCTGTAGGACTCTTGTATGCTCATGAGCATCTCTTTCTTTAGGTTAGGGAAGTTTTCTTCTATAATTTTGTTGAAGATATTTACTGGGCCCATAAGTTAAAAATCTTCGTTCTCATATGCTCCTATTATCCATAGGTATGGTCTTATCATTGTGTCCTGGATTTCCTGGATGTTTTGAGGTAGGATCTTTTTGTGTTTTGCTTTGTCTTTGATTGTTTTTTCTATGCTTCCTATGGAATCTTCTACACCTGATATTCTCTCTTCCATCTCTTGTATTCTGTTGCTGGTGCTCACATCTATGGTTCCTGATTTCTTTCCTAGTATTTCTATCTCCAGAGTTGTCTCCCTTTGTGTTTTCTTTATTGATTCTACTNCCCTTTTTAGATCTTGGATGGTTTTGTTCAATTCCATTACTAGTTTGGTTTTGTTTTCCTGTAATTCTTTAAGGGATTTTTGTGTTTCCTCTTTAATGACTTCTACTTGTTTATCAGTGATTTCCTGTAATTCTTTAAGGGCTTCTACCTGTTTCACAGTGTTCTCCTGATTTCTTTAAGTGAGTTATTAATGCCCTTCTTAAAATCCTCTACCACCATCTTGAGATATGATTGTAAATCCGAGTCTTGCTTTTCAGGTGTGTTGGGGTATCCAGGACTCGCTGTGGTGGGCCTACTGTGTTCTGATGATGCCCAGTCATCTTGGTTTCTGTTAGTAATAGTCTTATGCTTGCCTTTTGCCATCTGGTAATCTCTGGTGTTAGATGATTGAGCTGTCTCTGGCTGGAGCTTGTTCTTTCTGTGATTCTGTTAACCTCTGTCAGCACTCCTGGGAGTCCAACTCTCACCTGAGTCCAGGTGGTAAGCACACACTTCAGGCAAGCTCTCCTAATGCAGGGAAGGTGTCCAGAAGTCTGGAGCTCCAATACACTCTTGAGACCAGTGATCCCAGGACCCTGGGTTTGAGAGGGGTCCTGTGTCAAGGAGAGTCCTCTGTGAAACTTTGGACCTTCTGGTGGGTTCTCATGGAAGATAGCACTCACATGGCCCAGATCAGAACAAATCCTAGCCTCTGATTGGGCAGGATACCTTTGTCCCTGCTGCTGCTGGCAAAAGGTCCTCCAGGATTCTTTGGAACTGATGTTGCTTTATAATCACGAAGTGATCCTGAGGCGCTGGGCTTGCTAAGGAGACCTGTGCATGGACAGTCCTCTGTGGACCTTGGAATCCTCCCCTGGGTTCACGTGGAAGATAGAGCTCAGATTGAAAGTTGTAATTCTTCAACACAACTATCCTTGGTGGAAGTACTCAGGATTGATGTTTGTAGAATTTATGAAGACGTTCCTGACACTCATGGGAGGTATATTTGGTTCAGGACTTTCTGTTCTTCCTTCCAGTATCCTCAAATAAAGTCCTCTTGAAGAAGTAGCTCAGCCTTTTCCCTCTTCATTAACTATGGAATGGTATAGACTTTAGTTGAGTCTGTCTTAAAATGTTTCTTTCCTCTTAAAAGCAAAGTCAGTGAAATACAAACAATTGAACCTGAAAGGAATGCATGTAGGAACATCTTGCACATGTAGAGAAGTCACCTAACCAACTTCCTTCTGAAAATACATATTACATGAGTGTATATCTTTCAAAACATGGCAAAGAAATATATTGGGGTCTAGCTTCAAGTCTTCTTTTATGCTATTACATCTTCACAAGCTGTCACTTATTAGCTAGGCAACAGTTGGCCTCACAGAGCTTTGTATTTGATTGGGCATTAGATTCATTCATTTGGGAAAACTATGGTACAAGTGTTGTCTGGGAGATCATCAAATACATCAAACAGGTCTATGGAAGACTCTACCTCCTCTTCTGAGATCTTTGTTGATTGGTTGACTATGCCTTTGGTCTCAGCATGTTGAATTTCATGAGCCTCCCCTACTGGGAGACACAGGATCCACAGGAAGCTCCTTGAGTAAAGAATGCATGTCTTTCCCCAACTCAACCTCAGCTAGGGCAGAAATCTAAGAGGCCCTCAGAGGAATGTAGATTCTTGTAAGGACTCTTTTCTTAAAAACCCATGAACTCACTGAACACCAGCATGTCTCCATCTTTACACTGGGAGTTTGTTTTTTGAATATGCATGTTATTTTTCTTCCTAGATTTTCTCTTCTCATGTTATTTTTGGAAAATTCTATTCATCTTTTACTCTCCTTAGAAAAAATGACCTCCAAAGATGAAGGACACATGAAAATCCATGAATCTCAATTCAGACACTTGTCTCATTTCTTAAAGCTTAGAAACTTGTCCTCTAGGTATACTTAAAGCCAAAGCAATCCCATCAAATCCACAAAACCCCCACATTTATGACACTTGGTAATGAGATGAGAAATGCAGGAAGCAGGTCATAGTACTTCCCTAATGATGCCTCTGGTCTGCATTTCATTTCAAGTTACAGTGGTATAACCTTGTAAAAGAACTTTAATGCTTGTTCTTAGATAACATCTACCAAGAGAGATCAATATTACAATTCCTTCATCCACACTCCTGAGCTTAAACACCCTTCAATTCCCATGTCCCCACTAATTCTCCAACAAATAACAGAAGATTATCATAGACAGAACTTATTTCAGCTGCCCCCATCTTCCCCAATGAATTCTTAATTTTGGGGGGTAATCCAATTGTGCCTCAAGCATCATCATAGCCTCCCTATTTTATGATTCAAGCAATGCTAAATTTTCCAAGTCACCCACATATCTACTTAGTCAATGGGAATACTACAGTGTTACATACCAAGGGTGATGTTCATTATCTTGTGTAAAATTTCAGTGAACATACTGGCACACACTAACACTGGTACAACAGAACATACTTGATATAGAACCATGAACTTATTGTGGCTCAGAGAATCTAACTGACTCCTTAAACAAGATCCACATACTATGTAGTTGACTAAAATTTGGAACAGGCTCCCAACACTTGTTTTTCACCTTAAATCTAACAATGTTTCCAAGCGTTGCAGACATCTTTGATGAATATGGTAAAGCTCCTTAATGGGAAGAGTTCCTCTGTCTCTAAGACAAAATCACTGTAGTTAACATGCTAGATTTTGGGAATCTGACCTTTGAACATATTCATCCCTGACACTGAGCCTCAGGTGTACAAAACAGCAGGAAAGACTGCTGAAGAAGGACCTTATATATGTCTTCAGAATTTTGCTTGAGTTGTAAGAGGAGCAAGTACCTGGCAGTGATCCTGAGGGATAGAAGTTAGATAATAATGCCACAACAAAAAAGTTAAAGATATCAATCCAGAGCCATTGACATATGTGCCTGATAGGATAAACTCAGGACCATGCCACATGGCTGAAGATTGATCTCAACGCACTGATTCACTTAGGTGTAAGAAGAGAAACCTGTGCAACCAGGGGAGCTATTCAGAGCAATAGTGACATAATGGTATGCTCGTACACCATAAATTGCATCCTGAGTCTGGCAGGAGTAAGACTGCATTCCTCCTGCTCCTCCCAGGGTACACATAGCCTTAACTTACCACCCCAACCCCTGCTAGCCAAGAGGTGGTCACATAGCCTGCTGGCCAGGTTTCAAGATAAGCTTCCTCTCATAAGAAGAGTTACAGCTATCAGATGAAATTCCATTCATGAAAATGAGGAATTAGCAGCACCTTGATCCCAGCCAATGATATAAACTCACACAGAATATACATATACACCGACACGCCAAGATTCATATAGCCCTTGTTCACCCCAGTAAACAGAGACTTTTCACTGGAAACCTTCTCTGGAGACAGCTGTTCCTCGCATACAAAGGTCAGCTAACAGACCATCTAACCCATCCCCCTTGCTGAGTGTCATTCCTCCCAATTCTAGCCTGGTGTGAAAATATGACTGCAAATCTCAAGGGAAAAAGCAGACATAGGCTAGGCCGTGGTTAATTTATTTCTCATCACTCTTCAGTCCTGCCAATCAAAGCCTGAATGAATCTGAAATTCATTCCCTGAGATGTATGTTTCTCCACCTTCATTCCACTCAAGCTCATCAAAACTGTTGTCTGAAGGATATGTTGTATAGAAATCTAAAATATACTTTCATCTCCAAACAGTAATTAAATACTTAATCAATATGTTAGTACACCAAGTATTTAAGAGTTACCAAACTTAAGGTTCTGGAAGAGACCAAACGTTTAAAGGCACATACTGCTCTTCAGGGGAAAAGGCCAAGCTCATTTCTCAGTATTCACAACAGTGAGCTTACCCCAGCTGTAACTCCAGGTTCAGGATAGGTGAGATTCTTCTCTCATAGATGTCCACTGCACCAATATGCATACATTTATAACCATACAATCTGTTCAAAATAGTAAATACTTTGAAGATGATTATTACAAACCTTAAATTTACATAATCTAGCAAATATTATTCACTAGGAATTTATCGTGCATGCTAACAATTTATGAAATGGTAAAATATTGGTAACTGATAAAATAAAATTATGTTGCTGTAAATTTAGACTGCTTCAAAGGAGATGAACATTAATTTATTAATGTGACATGGCTCCTTTTCTGAGTATAAGTGTAATTCATATAATAATGATAAAATATAGAGATAATTAAACAGTGTGGCATATTAGTTACTCATTATTTTGTAAATATGAGTCTAAGTACAACACATTGGATGTATATGACTAGTAATTTGTTTATTTTGGCTTAACGGGATTTATAATCACTGAACATTACAATCTGTAGGGGATAATCTAGACTTGATAAGTTGAATTGATATATTGAGGCAACTATTACTGTGCTAGATGTGATAAAAATAATAGCCAGAACCTGGAAAGAACTCAGAAGTCCCTCAATAGAGGAATGGATACAGAAACTGTGGTACATTTCCACAATGGAGTACTACTCAGCTATTAAAAACAATGAATTTATGAAATTCTTGGGCAAATAGATGCATCTGGAGGATATCATCCTTAGTGAGGTAACCCAATCACAAAAGAAGTCACTAGATATGCACTCACTGATAAGCGGATATTAGCCCAGAAACCAAGAATACCCAAGATACATTTTGCAAAAACAAAAAACCAAGAAGGATAACCATCGTGTGGATACTTCATTCCTCCTTAGAATAAGGAACAAAATACCCATGAAAGGATATAGGTACAGAGACAAAATTTAGAGTTAAGATGAAAGGGTGCACTATCCAGAGACTATCCCATCCGGGAATCCACCCCATCATCAGCCACCAAACCCAGATACTAATGCACATGCCAGCAAGATTCTGCTGAAGGGACCCTGATATAGCGGCCTCTTGTGAGGCTATGCCAGTGCCTGGCAAACACAGAAGTGGATGCTCACAGTCAGCTATTGGATGGAACACAGGGCCCCCAATGGAGGAGCTAGTGAATTACCTAAGTTGTTGTAGGGGGCTGTAACCCTGTAGGCACAACAACAATATGAACTAACCAGTACCCCCTGAGCTCGTGTCTCTAGCTGCATATGTAGCAGAAGATGGCCTAATCAGCCATCATTGGGAAGAGAGGCCCCTTGGTCTTCTAAACTTTATATGACCCAGCACAGGGGAAGGCCAGGGCCAAGTAGTGGGAGTGGATGGGTAGGGGAGCAGGGGCGGGGGTATAGGGAACTTTCGGGATAGCATTTGAAATGTAAATAAAGAAAATAATAATAAAAAAATATAAAAAAAGGAAAACCCTTGATGGTCGCTTTCATTCATTACTTTCTTGGCTAGAAATAAATTTACCAAATGCTCCAAACACCAGCCACCACCTCTTTTTGATATCTGAGACTGTGTTCTGGAACTATGAGACAAAACAATCATTCCCTGTGTTGCTTTTTTCATGGATTTTATCAAAACAAAAATGATTATTACTATATAATAAATTTAAATCACAAAGAAATTAAGAATGATGATTAGCATTGACTGTGGGGGGTTGTTTTTTGTTTTTTTGTTTGTTTGTTTTTTGTTGTTTTTTTTTTGTTTTGTTTTTTTTGAGACAGGTTTGCTGTGTGTTCCACTGACTGTTCTGGGACTCACTCTGTAGACCAGGCTGGCCTCAAACTCAGAAATCTGTCTGCCTCTTTCTCCCAAGTGCTGGGGTTACAACCATGTGCCACCACTGCACAGCTGCATTGACTATTTTAAAGAATCATCGAAACCTCAAAATACAGATTTGTAGAATATAACAGATACTGGCAGGATTCCAATTTGAGTAGCATCTTGTTTGCTCCAGGGCAATGTCACAAATGAACAAAGCCTGTGGAGCCTTATGTCCATGTTGGGAGTCCCAAAGCTTTTGAGACAAGAAGCCAGAGCAGGATGTACATATGTTCACTCTACACCAGCAGGGAGTGTGACATGTTTCTGCTCCCTCTGTAAATGGGACATCCAGGACTGCATGGCAGCTTCTTTGCCTACCATGGGCCAGCACCTGGCTCAGAAATAACAGGAAAATTGCGCATTTCAGGTAATATGTATTTGTGAAGATGTTGAAGCCAGTCTACTGCACAACTGTCTTGTACAATTGTGACAAATTGCTGTTACCTTGTAGGAGCACTGAGATGAAGGCAGGTGTTTTACACTTGTCATATATAATAATTTCTGAAATATATATGAAAGAGTTAAGGGAAAAACTCTAAAGACATTTTGATTGTTGTAGTATAATTTGTGGTTGGCATTCATACAAGGATAGAATAAAATCAATTTTTGGCTCAATTTTTTTAGATGAGTGTAGAGGGGCATAGAGTTTGTGATGAGTTGAAGCAGGAGGGGCATCCTCCCATTCAGTGTAGTGCTTTCAGAAGTCTGGGGCACAGCCAAGTGAGTTCCTTATTCTTCACAATTCATGAAGAATGTTAAGGGCACTTATTCTCAAGGAAAATTGTTGATAACATTCAGGTTAGTTCAATCCTTGGTCTCCTCCTTTTGCCATACTTTTGGTGAGGACAATTAACATTCTTTTATGAAGAGTCATAGAGACATGTAAGAACATATGCACAAAAGTTTAAGTCATTTTCCTGAAATTTCTCAAAGAGTATGTTCAAAACTATACCTCATAAGTATTGGAGTGGTCCATTACTAGATCCTCGGCCTATAAACTTATTTCTCATGTGTGGTAGATACTCATTACATGAGAACGTCTGATACAGTGTGGAATTATGCCTGGTATGCATAACCAAGAGTCTTTGCTACTTCTAAAGGCAGAAATGCATTATTCACTCATGCAAAATATGAGATGTGTACACAATTTTCTGCAAATTAAATCATCAGTTTTCCCCAAACTCTGTAGTGAATAGTTTGGAGTACTGGAAAGCAGACTTCTCCATGTTGTGACACTTCGGCATTTACAGAGGTACTATTTTAACAGCACAGCTTACAATTTGATTCTATGAAAGTTTCCTGGATCAACAAAAGATATATCATGTGAAAAAATATAGTAGGTCTGATTTGTTCTGGTAACTGCCTTTCAAACCCAGCAAAGTGATCTCTTCGTATTGGTGGAGTCACCAACTAAAATAAATTTGTGATAATTTAAAGTTAAAGTCTTTTTCTTTAGAAGCCTCAAATATCTTTCATCAAGCATAATTTAGGCAAGAAACAACTTGATCAAGCCAGATGCCCTGCCAACTGACCTCCTTAAATAAAGGACAACAAATAAATCAAGGTTAATAAATCAATCTACCTCCTGAAATGTACTGCAATCAATGTAAACTCTTGTCAGCAAGATGTTTGGACCTTGATTATTTGATGACAATGCTTCCCCAACCCTGGTTGTTCATGATATATGGCATGCTCCAATCCTTTCACACCATGTAGCTTACATTTAAAGATTAATACATCCCTGCCCTTGCAGACTGCTGAGGTAATGATAATTTCTTCTGTCTCCAATTTCAAGCACAGTGCTGTCACTACAGGTTAATGTTGTAGAAATTTTTAACTGAGACTTGGGTCAAGTTGTTTTTGCTAGAGTTGAGGGAGAGGGAGCTCACATTCCTGTAGAATCCAAGGTCACACTGAATTCTCCTGAGAAGTGGGTAAAGTGTGTCAGCTGTCCTTGCTCCAAGTGGTATGCCAGGTACTGGTCTGTGAACCAGGGAACTATATTGCAGGGATCCCTAGGAGTCAAATTTGGGACCACTAGATGAGACTTACAGTGGTAGACTAGGCCAGAGAGAATTCTCCTGCTCTAGGTGTTACTGCTCCATAAGACAGACAATCCCAGACAGTCTTTGATGAAATAAGTCATTACTTCATTCTTTGAGGATAGTGTCTTATACACATTTAGCCGTGTTTTGGGGTGGAAAAGAAGACACTTTCTATTTCCTTAGTCTGAGATGTTATGGATACCTCATTTTCATCATCAGGACTTTTGGTTATTGCTCCTATGTGACTAATTGTCACAATCCTCTCCATGGGATTGTGTAAGTACATGTTCCAAATCGGGAACCTACTCAGGAGTAGATTAAATGCCAAGATTCTTAGATATTGTGGAGATGTATGAACCCACTTGATCTTAACAAGTTTTATATCTGTTGTCATGGTCCACTGCCACACAGAAAAAGGAAGAAAATAATTTTATTAAAAGAGAAGAAATGAAAGATAAAGGGAGATGAAGAGTCATGCATGAAGAGAAAATACTAACTCACTCTGGATGAAGCAGAAAAGTAGAGCTTCAACCTCTTTACAAGCATACATGTACAAACACACATATATAGAATGAAGCATCTCCCCATCAAGAAAGGTCCATTAATCTGTATTTTTTTGTTCTCAGTATTTGTACTGTCTCTAAAAATATTACCTAATACCATCAAGTATGACCCTTACAGCAGGATAATGAATGACAAGACATTTTAAATAACTTTGTATTCCAATATCATCCTGATAAGTTTAAGGCAATAATTCATGTCATAAATTGTTAAGACCTAGGGAATTTCAGGAGGTTTGGAGTACAATGGAAATACCAATTCTAAGAATAATAGGAATAGAAGAAAATGAATATTACCCATGCAAATGGCTAGAGAACACCTTCAACTAAATCATAGATGAAACTTCACTAACCTAAAAAAAAAAAAATTAGCTATAAATGTACAAGGAGCATATAGAACTCCAGATAGATTGGACTGGAAAAGCAATCTATTTCACAATGTAATAATAAACTAATAGTAATAATAATAGTAATAATAAAAATGATGATAATAATAATAATCATGTTGCACAGAACAAAGAAAGAATATTAAAAGCTGTGAGGGGAAAAAGCCAAATAATAGAAAAAGACAGACTGGTCATATTTACAAAAGGCTTCTCAAAAGAGAAGCTAAAAGCCAAATTAGATATACACAGAATTTAGGAGTCCTGGTTAGGAGGTCATCAAAGAAGGAACAGAAGAGAGAAGAAGAAGGCCAAGGAGTAAGAGAAGACAACATTGCTTAGATGAGCCATAAAAAAATCATCTTGAGGTCAGGACAATTGGTGTTAAGAGCAGTCCAGATAAAACAAAAAATAATAAAAAATATTTCACGATTATCAATAAAAAAATAAATTCTAATAATTTATAGGATAGATATCTACATATCTTTAATGCTCTTTAGGGTTTGTATAACGGTTAATTAGGATTTTATTCCAAAACTTTAAGATCAAACATGGGTCCTTTGCTGCTATGCTATTGCTCAGCACCATTCTGTTGATTTAAACTAGCTGAAGGGACAACTGAAGCCTCCGGTCTGAGTAATTCTCTCATCTTGGCTGAACATACCTTTAGTGTCTGTCTAAAACCTGACAGTCCATAAGTTCTTGTTCAAAGACTCTTTCTCAAAACTAGTGCTTAAAACAAAATAAAAAAGCCTAGTGATTCCCCAGGAAACAGACTGGCTGGCTCTATTCTTTTCACTGTGGTTCATGTAGATTTTACAAACTCCAAGCCTCTTGTCTGGTCATCCATAAAAAATAGCCTAGTGCCTAATTTTTTATTAGATATTTACTTTATTTACATTTCAAATGTTATCCTGAAAGTTCCCTATACCCCCCCTTGCCCTGCAGGAGCTAGAGAAAGAACCTAAATTTTACCTAATCCATTTTTGCCAACAGCATACTTTAATTCCCAGAAATCACATGCCTTCAACCATTGAATAGCAAAGCATTTGAAATGGTAAATATCACTAAAATCAAGTAATTTTTACCTCTTAAAACATAGTTTTGCCCCTGAAATCACTGGTGTCACTTATTGGTTGCCTGCCTCATTTTGCCTACATGCAGTTCCTGGTTCTCACCCTAAGGCATTTTTCATTTCTGCTGCTTGTCATTTTCTAACATGCTAGAAAATCTTTGAAATGGTTAAGAACATTTTAGTATATGTCTTGTGGCAGGAGTTTCCTTAACTCCTGTATTAAATACATGTGTAGTCTCAGAACCTGCAAAAAGAAAATCATCAAATCAAGACAGTATGTTTAGCAACTTTATATTTCAGCAGTTCCTCTACAATGAGCCATGATTTCAACAACACATTAAAGCTTCTCTGTGAGTGAAGTAGAAACTTAATCACAGATAGCCTAATTCCACTTATCCTGTTTTTGAATGAAACTTACTCCATTATCTTAGCATGTTATATTATAATTATATGTGTTCTTTGAAGAAAAGTAGCACTTTTATATTCAGAAGTAGCTCTGAATTAAAGAGCCATGTTGCATATAATTAATCAGGAAGTACATGTTTAAATAGTAGAAATATCAACTACTTCTCTAAATGGCTTTTATTTTTGCCTTACAAACAACATTTAAATTATACCAAATTATCTATATTTTAAAATGAAGGAATTGCTCAGATCATTTTTCTTGATTACTGCCTTGAGAAAACTGCTATCCCATGGGAAACACCACTTTTTTAACATCTATCCTTCTTCCTGGGCATTTTCAGCACACATAATAGAAGGCTCTGAGCCTCTATGCCAAGCAAAGTTCCTCTGAGAAGGTCCTATCACAGGGGTTCTCCTTTGTCCTGCCACCTTACTTGTCACTATCAGTGGATCAGAGGTTTCTGAACCATACAAACCTCTAGGTCCACAACCATACATCATAAAGAAACTTATCAGAAGCATGCCATACCATAACCATCAATATTCATCCCATTTCCACAATACCTACTACAAGGAGAATATCCCAGGATGCAAACCATGCATATGGAAAAGAACCTTGATAAAAAATAAACAACAAAATCAAGGGAAATATGAGACTACAAAACCAAAACACAAAAATATAACCTTTGGCCTCTTGTGAGGCTATGCCAGTGCCTGCCAAAGACAGAAGTGGATATCCACAGTCAGCTATTGGATGGAACAGAGGGCCCCCAGTGGAGGAGTTAGAGAAAGTACCCAAGGAGCTGAAAGTGGCTGCAACCCTGTAGGTGGAACAACAATATGAACTAACCTGTATCCCCTGAACTCATGTCTCTAGCTGCATGAGTAGCAGAAGATGGTCTAGTCAGCCATCATTGGGAAAAGAGGCCCCTTGGTCTTGCAAATTTTATATGACCCAGCACAGGAAAATGCCAGGGCCAAGAAGTGGGAGTGGGTGGGTAGGGGAGCAGAGGCAGGGGGAGGGNATAGGGAACTTTCGGGATAGCATTAGAAATGTAAATAAAGAAAGTATCTAATAAGAAATAAATAAATAAACACTATATCACCTACAATTCAATCATATAAAGATGACAGAGGACTTTAAATAGGATAAAAAAAATGAGGTCCTTAACAAAATACTGGAAAATACAAACAAACAGCAGTCTTCCAAAAGGAACAAACGTATACCATAAGACATATAAAAAATATATTGAAATAGGTGATGGAAATAAATAAACCTGTGCACAACCCCTGACTGTGAAAGCAGAAGCAATAAAAAAAAAAAAAAAAAGAAAAGAAAACACTTTGCTCCAGTGCACTGCTGGTGTCTGCCCAGGAGCAGTCTCAAGGCCTGAACTGGTAGGAGGGCCATCTGTGCTCTGGTGCACTCCCAGGGAGGGGGCAGCCTGCAGAAGGGACACAGCTTCTGGGAAGGATCCCATTTCTGGCTCCAGTCACCTGGCACCTTTCCTGCCCGAGGAGGGGTGTCTGCCCAGGAGGAATCTCAAGGACTGACACAGAAGGAGAGCCATCTTTGCTCTGGTGCACTGCCGTGGAGAGGGCTGACTGGAGAAGCATCACAGCTTCAGGGAAAGATCCCTTTTCTGGTTCCAGTCATCCAGCACCTCTCCCACCTGAGGAGGTGTGTTCGCCCTGGAGGAATCTCAAGGCCTGAGCCTGAAGGAGAGCCATCTTTGCTCCAGTTCGCTTAGGGTCCAATCTGCACTAGCAAGAGTGTGGACTGCAGAGGCTACACAGCTTCGGGATAGACAGAAACAACATAACTTCTGGGACAGACCCTGTTTCGGGCTCCAGAAATTTGGGCACCTTCCTAGCCAGAGGAAAGGTGGCCACTTGTGAGGGCTCTGTCTGATGGAGCAAGTGAGAGACTCATATTGTGTCCAGGGACCCTCAGTGGCTAGTCTGTGCAGGTGAGTGAATAAACTGCAGAGGCAACACATCTTCTGGGACAGGCCCTGATTTGGGAATACATCTTCAGCAACTTGACAGATCTGAATGCCAGGCCTCCATACACCTCCCCTGCTAGAGGAGAGCTTCCCTGCAGAGAGTAATCTGACCACTGAGATTCAGGAGAAAAATAGACTCCCAGGACTGCTGTCAGAGACTAACAGAATCACAGGAGGAACAAGTTCCAACCAGAGACAACTATAACAATTAAATCCAGGGATCACCAGATGGCGAAAGGCAAACATAGGAATCTTACTAACAAAAACCAAGACCACTCACCATTATCAGAACCTAACACTCCCACCTCAGTCAGTCCTGAATACCCAAACACACCTGAAAAGCAAGAATAGGATTTAAAAGCATACCTTATGATGCTTGTAAAGGACTTTAAGAAGGGCAATATTAAAGAAATGCAGGAGAATGTCACTAAAGAGACACAAGTCCTTAAAGAAAAACAGGAGAATACTTCTAAAAATGTAGAAGTCCTTAAAGAGACAGAGGAGAACAGTAACAAACAGGTGATAGAAATGAACAAAACCATCCAAGACCTAAAAAGGGAAATAGAAGCAATAAAGAAAACCCAAAATGTGACAACTCTGGTGATAGAAACACTAGGAAAGTAATCAGGAACCATAGATGTGAGCATCAGCAATAGAATATAGGAGATAGAAGAGAGAATCTCAGCTGCATAAGATTCCATAGAGAACATGGGCACAACAATCAAAGAAAATGCAAAATGCAAAAAGATC
>NW_018392828.1:6999-17072 GCF_900095145.1 Mus pahari | reverse complement strand
AAAAAAAAAGAAAAAAAAAGAACATAAATATTTTCCTTCACATGAGTTTTGCTAATGTTGCTGGTGTGTGTGGCAATCCAAGTGGCTTGTGCAGTGACAATATAAGTACAAACTGTCATAATAGTTCATCTCGGGTACCTATAACTGTCTATAACCTCACAACTCTAGGAAGAATTTATACCCAATGCAGATACTAAACAAAAGGATCAGTGGAGTACTACACAGTTGCCTGTGACCCCAGAACTCCACAGGACAGTCCCACCTATCCAGCGGTTCCAGTTCACTTGGATGGGACATTTTAGCTCCAGTGCCAGTACTCTGTACCTTCGCTCATCTGCTACTGCCAAGACCATAGTAGTGAAGAACCAATTCCTCTGTCTGTGCTTCATATCAGCACCTGTCCGCAAGAAACCTGTTGCTGACTCCCTTTAGTTTAGCTGAACAGATCTTTTCTAATTAATAAACACCTTCGCATACAAATCTAGATCTCTGGTATCTCTGTGTCTGACAGGGTTGGGAGGAAAGGAACAGAGAGAGACACACACTGAGAAGGGTGTGTGTGTATGTGTATGTATTGAGTCAGGCCGCATACTAATTGAGGCATCTTCCCAGACCCTGGAAACAAATGAATCTGAGAAGCAATGGACATCTTTCTGAAAGTTCCCACACAACATCTTCCCTGAAGTTTCTGTGTGAGATAGAAGTGGTTGGCAGAGGAGCCAGGGAATTGGGATCTCTCAGTGAGGCTATCCCTTGCCCTCTCCCTGCATAGCTGTCCTTAGATATCAATTATGAGAACATTCAACACAAACCAGGAAGGACAGATCCCAAGATAAGGGAACTGGAATCTACACAGAAAAGAGATGAATAATGAGAGAGCCTGCCCTGGGGTTACAGATGATTTTTAGCTACATGAGAACTAGGAATGAAACCCGGGTCCTCTAGAAGAGCAGTGTTCTTAACTGCTAAGATATCTTTCCACTTCAATGGATTGTTAAAAATGCTGTGTGTGTGTGTGTGTGTGTGTGTGTGTGTGTGTGTGTGTGTGTGTGTACTTATACGAAACCATACATAGTTTTAGATGAAAAGCAAAGACAAAATCTTAAGCAAAATGTAAAATAGGGAAGTAGAATATATGGAATGGGAAAGCAGAAGTTGGGACTGTCTGAAACAAGAGAACCAGCCACACAGGGTGAGGAAGTGCAAGAAAGGTCAGAGAAGGAGAGGAATGAAGGAGAACAAATCAAGGTTACACAAATGAAAAAATTTCCATGATAAACATCAATAATTTTTCTAATTTTTACACAGACAAAAACTAGGAAGTGGATCTTCCAACTGTATGTTCTGGGGTGGTCCATCCATCTGAGAAAGACAGAGGTTCAGCATTCTAATGCTTTATCTTCCTCTCTCCTTTAGCTAACATATTCCATAGAATGTGGAGACAAAATTTTCATCTCATGTTTATCCATGAGACCATTCTTGTCTCTGAGAAAGGTGTTGGCACTTTTTTCTGTATAGCTAGCATTGCTTATGCTCTCCCACACTATCATCTCNCTGAGAAGATGATGTTACAGGCAATGATCTGATTCTGGACAGGGGTGATGGAGTTTCAAGGGAGTGGAGGGTTGTTTGTTTTTTTTTCCAGGTTTTAGTTTGATGTTTTATTTTAATGCTTTACATTTATTGTGTTGGTGGGGGCACACATACCATAGCACTTATGTGGAAGACATGAATGTGTTGGTCATGTATGTGGGTATCAAAGGACAACTTGCAGAATCTGGTTCCCTTCTTCCAACACATGGACTGTGCATCTCAAACTCGGGCCATCAGCAATGTTATTTGCTGAGCCAATTCGCTGGTCCATTATGAGAGGTTTGGTCACAGGTAGGGGGGGTTGTTATTCCTCTGTGTCCTCAGGTGGAATCGCTGATTTGAGGCCCTTGATTTTAGCTTGAAAATATAACCCCAGCTTTTAACATCAAGCAATGTGACAGTCATTGGTGATCTCAGAACCACATGGTAAGGTCCCTTCCACAGAGGATAAAACTGTTCTGTGGATTTTACCAGGAGAACCCAGATCCATTTAGACTGACTGTGTACAACTTTGCTCCCATACTCCTCCTGTAGGGTTATTGGACTTGCCCCAAATTCATACTGTATTGTACTGAATCATCCAATTGACCTCAGAGTCTAACCCAGAACTCATGTGAGGAAAACCATACAACAACCAAGGACTGTACTTGGTGTCAGTTTGTGGAGCTATTCTAACACTCCTGGGGGCAAAAAGAACAGAATCACCCATTAATCAGTGGTTTCACCGTGAATTTTTTTCCTAGGATCTACTTAAGAGCTTGGTTAATCCTTTCATTACCACCTGAGTTTTGGGGCTTCCCATCAGAATTTGGGTAATATTTTATCCTTAGTGCTGTGGATATAGATTGAGTTGTATGTGTAAATAAAGGTTAATCTGTGAGTCTTAAATGACCAGGAGTGACCAAACCTTGGGGCAGGGTCCCTAAGGGACACATATTTGACTACTCTGTAATACTTTCAAGCCCAGTTGCTAAAGATTCTATCCAGTACAAGAAGGTGTGTACAAACACTAACACATATTTGAAGCTTCCCCAAGGAGACAAGAGTACATTCTACCTCCTAGTCCTCACTGGGATAGGAGCATGTCCTCTGCATTGCTCCAAGATGTGTTAAGAATGAGGGCAGCAGCACTGTGAACACCACAGCCCTGATATTCTTGCTTTACTGAAAGGTAAGCCTCTACCCAAGAACAGTCAAGTTACCATTTACAGAGTGACATCCCTCCCTGGATGGAATGAGTCATGTATTCCCAGATTTTTCTTAACTGTAGGACTTAAAGAGTAAAGTTGTTTCCCACATTGAACCATGGCTAGTTTCTGTTGCCCCTTTTTCATGGCAGAGTGATGTATATATAGGTTTTATATCCTCTGTCTTTGGAAGGATCAGTCCTACCATGGGGATCTATCTGCAATGCTGTCTTCTTTGCTTTTCTCTGTGCTTGTGTATTTCCTTGGGAAACATGAGACATCCATGCCCTTCTGATGGCCCTTGTAGTAGATGACTGACCTTTGTCAAAATCTTTGACAGTGTCTAATAGGTTTAAAATATTTTTTGCTTGTGTTTGCTTATTTTTATAGGTCAGATATTGGCCGATAACCATTATGCAGGTTTTAGGAATCAAACTCAGGCTGCCAGACATGAATAGCAAGGGCCTTTGCTGGGTGATCCACCACCTCACTCCACCCTCATCATTATCTCCATATTCCTTAGTAGAATAATTCAAATTGTTGAGACCTCAGTAAAATAGCAAGGCCAAGATGGAATGTTAAGTAAGGCCTAAGTAAAAATGTTAAATCCTAGGTAACTGTTTCCTGGCTAGCCTGTCATTTTGTGCTGTTACTAATATTATAATGAAACTTTCTCATGTGTTGCTTCTGCTTTTATTAGGAGACTTTCTAAGGCCAAGTTGATTACATATTCTTTACTGTTCTGTGCCCTTGGAAATCATGATAAAATTCAATAGAACTGCTTTGTCTAGGTACCCACAATAAGCTTGAACCTGAACCAACCACTCAACAGCACTTCCTGCACCTGCAAAAACCTTATGTTATTTGCTTTAATAAGTTGCCTCTGAGATGGACCCAATCATAAGAGAGACACCTGCATCTATTTTGATTAATGCTTCAATTTTTAGTAAGGGTCAAGTAACGTTTAATTTGCCAGGACCTTCCTAGGAGCTGACATCCTACTTGGTACAAAGAGACATGTATTTTGGTAACTGTCATCCTGGTTGGAAAGTTAAGACAGGAAAGTTAGAAAAATCCCATCGTGGTTGACAAGTTAACACATGAATGTTAGACAAGGCAAGTCCCTTGCCACAGTTGAATACTCCAACCAATGGGAACAGGATAAGAGTACAACAAAGACATGTTCCTAAGGAAACCCTCATCCCTAATTCCTGATTGGTGAAAAACTGGATCTTGACTCAATATCACAGTCTGCTCCTGAGTGTGACCTTAGTCCCTGATCTGTCAGCCTTGGGGTGTGGTGTTCGATAAACCATTCCTCTTTGATGAGATCCAAAAGTGTTTGAGTGGTGTGTGTGATGATTCCCAGACTCCAACACTAACATTTCAGTCATAATGTCATTTTACACTCTAAAACTTGTCATGACTTGTGGGGCAGTGAGCTGTGCACAGACAGGCTGGTCCCCAATAGAGCATAGGCCTTGAACCCTAGCGACCTGGTAGGTGGTGACTTCTGCCTACATGGGACAGCAGGTATTGAGTCACACCTCCTGGGTACCTGGCTCCACCCGAAACCACAGCCTTCCACAGCACCCCTGCAGGGAGGTGTGTGCCCATCAGTCACATAGGCAATTCCAGAAGCTCCTGGTATTCTGTATGGACTCCACTTTGACAGTTACCTGGCCACATCCAGGTATGCTCCTCTCCACAATTACTTGGCTATTTGCTCCCTTCTCTCTCTCTTACCCTGTTACCCTCTTACTCTCTTACTCTCCTGTCTCTCTTACTCTTGCTTCCTGCTTGCTTCTCCTCTCTCAGGCCTCTCTGCTTCCTTGCTCTCTTCCTCTCTCTGCCTTTGTAAAGTAAATGCGTTCAAACCATCAACTGCCTCTTCTCACAGGGACCTGCCTTGCTGGAGCAATGGAACAGGGGAACACCCTCATTGAAGCATAATAATGGGGGATGGCATGGGGATTTGCAAAGGGGAAACCTGGAAAGGGATAAGATTTGAAAATCAAATAAATAAAATACCCAATTTTTAAAAATAGGAGTAAATTGTTAATAGAAGAAAAAAAAAAAAGAATTTGGAGTCATCTTAACAAGGAGTCAACAGCACCTTAAGAACACACCTAAAATCTCTAGGATGAAAAGAAGGAAACACATTGAAGAAGAGTAAATGGCAGGAAATACTCAAACTCAGGGCTCAAATCAACCAAATAGAAATGAAGAGCAAGATACAAAGAATCAAGGAATCCTAGAGTAGGTTCTTTGAAAAAATCAACAAGATAGATAAACAGTTAGCCAAACTAATTAAAGAGCACAAAGACAGTAGCAAAGTTTTAAAAATCAGAAATGAAAAGGGAGACATAACAACAGAAACTGAGGAATTTACAAAGTCAGCCTATCTGACTAGAAAAGCCTATGCTCAGCATACCTGGAAAATGTAATTGAAATGGATGATATTATTTTGTTTTAAGATTTTTGAATGTCTGAGTACTCTGCTGCATATATACCCACATGCCAGAAGAGGGCATCAGGTCCTGTTATAGATATTTGTAAGCCACCATGTTGCTGCTAGGAATTGGACTCAGGATCGCTGGAAAAGAACCCAAAGCTCCCAACTCCTGAGGCATCTCTCCAGCCCAATATCACATACCAAACTTGAATCAAGATATGTAAACTATATAAAAAGTTCCATAACACCTACAGAAACAGAAGTAGCCATTAGCATCCTCACAACCAATAAACAAACAAACAAACAAACAAACAAACACAAAAAATCAAACAAATAAACAAAGAAACAAAAAACAGCAAAAATGAGGGCACTGACTCTCTAATCTGGAATGAGTCTGCACAGATCATGTTTGAGACTTTAAAGATGGTTGCTTTAGCTCAAACCCCTAGCAATTCCAGATGCCTCCAAACTGTTTCATCTACAGGTCCATGAAACAAATGTTACTGCAGGTAGTGTAGAACTACATATTTTAGGCCCATGGTACCACTGTGGTACCCTGTCCAGGCTACTGGATCCTGTCTCCTCAGGTTGTTCTACTTGTCTAAGAGCTATGTTGGCTACCACTATTTTAGCGAAAGAAGCAGAGAAGTAAACTCTGGGTCAGAATCTTATACTTACATCACCCCATGCAGTTAAGGTTCTTCTCAAAGGAACACCAGAACCCAGGCTGAGCAAGGCATGTGTGAAATAGAAGCACATCCTTCTCCTGGACTATCATGGAATCTAGATTGAAAACCCAAATGTTATTCAGTCCTGCTACATTCTTGCCAGATGATGACACACAGAAACTCATCAGTAATTGTCTGAGGAATAAAACATGAAGAAAGAAGTCTGTCTCTTTAATTCATGTACTCATGGAAGGAGTTAAAGAGACATAGTTTGGAGCTGAGACAGAAGGAAGGGTCATCCAGAGACTGCCTCACCCAGGGACCCATTCCATAAAAAGCACCGAACCCAGACTCTATTGCATATGCCAGCAACATTTTGCTGACAGGAGCCTGATATAGCTGTCTCTTGTGAGGCTATGCCAGTGCCTGGTAAATACAGAAGTGGATGCTCACAGTCATCTATTGGATGGAACATAGGGCTCCTTGTGGAGTAGCTAGAGAAAGTACTGAAGGAGCTGAAGGGGGATGCAACCCTGTAGGTGGAACAACAATATGAACTAACCAGTACCCCCAGACCTCATGTCTCTAGCTGCATATGTAGCAGAAGATGGCCTACTCAGCCATCTTTAGCAGGAGAGGACCTTGGTCTTGGGAAGATTATATGCCCAAGTACAGAGGAATGCCAGGGCCAGTAGGCATGACTGTGTAGGTTGGGGAGCAGGGCGGGGATAGTGTATAAGGGACTTTACGGATAGCATTTGAAAATATCTAACAAAAAAATCAGAAAAAAAGAAAGAAAAAAGATCTGTCTAGACCTAATAGACACCCCCACACCCCATGAAATATTTCAATTCTGAGGCAATGCTCTCTACATGTTTGGGAACAGCATCATTAAACATGGATCCAGGGACACAGTGGCTTCAGCAGAAATTGCAAGTGAAATGGTTTGGACCCAAGACTTATAGACCAAATACATGGTGAAAAGAAGACCTGTTATCTCATACCAGGAATGTCACTGTTCTTTAATTACTGCACAAGTGAATGTTATGCTCTATAGAGAAGGAGGGCTCATCACTACTGGCAGAAAGAACATTAAAAACAAAGAGGAATTCTTGGCTTTCCTGGAAACTCTTTGCCTTCCTCCATGAGTTTCTTGGTTTCAATGCTTAGATAATCAAGTTGAAAACTCCCTTTAGGCCGAGTGTCACCAGGGAATTGACTTGGCTGCCAAAAAATTGGGCCAAAGACCAGTGAGGTCTACTGATATTCTGGTGACATAATGTGACTCACTGCTGCCTGAGAATCCATAGTATAACCAAGGGCATATAGGGAGTATAAAAATATCCAAAGGTGAAAGAACCAAAAGAATGGTGGTGGAAGACAAAGAGAAGGATCATTCTGCCATCAAACATTGGCGAGGTTCTAGAAACTAACTTTCACCAGGCTACCAGACTGGGGTCCAGTATACTTTCTGAGTTGCCAGAAAAAGGTATGTTAAAACTAGCCTTGACAGCCTGGCCCGATTTATCTAAGCAATATGTCAGGTTTATAGTAAAATAAATGTAAAGACAGATACTTCTCTCAGAACTGGGCACATATGAGGGGCCAAACTATGGCCAATTGTGAGAAACTGACTTCACTGCTATGTGGCCTGCTAGGGGAGGATAAGAGTCCATGATTGTTTTTAGTGATACCTTATTTGGACACATATGAGTTGTATCCACTAGTCTAAAAAGTCTCAAAGAGTAGTTCAAAATTTCTTCCAGGTACTGGGACAACAATTTTACAACTCACTTAGAATTGTGTCAGAGTATAGCAGAGCATTCATAGCCAAAACTTGTCAATTAACAGTGAATGATTTATGAATAGATAAGAAACTTCATTGTACATGCAGACCTCAGAATTCTGGTCACATGAAATGAAGAATATTTCATTAATGGAAACAGTACAACACTCTCAGTAGATTTCAGGGAAGTGTGGATGGGCCTCCTTCTTTCTTTGGCCTTTTGTACCCAATACATGGAGAAATTCCTCCCTATAGTATTTGTTTAGAATGCCTCCCCAATTGCTTCCCAATATCAAAGATGATCAGTTAACCAAACTATAACTATTTCTTGTTCATTGTTCAGGTCCTCCTGTTCTCCATAAAGGCTATAAATCCAACTCTTCAAGAGACACAGTGGACTTAACGACTTCTCCACCATCACCCTAGCCGCCTCTGAGCCTTGTTGTAGTGATACCACTTGGCTGAAAAGGGTACCCAAAGACAACACAATCAATTTGAAAAAGACTTACATGATCTTTCCACCCTTACACCTGAGAGGATAGGTTACATTTTACCATGAATTCAGTACACCCATGTCAAGAAGCTAGAAGCCACAGATGACAATGCCAAAAAGAGACCGTCCTGAAATTATGGACCCATTAAAATTGAGGTTTCACCAGACCTGAGCACTTTCCATTCCCTATCCAATGTATTGAGAATTAGGTATCTTGTGAATACAGGATCATAGTTAAACCCCCAACGGCCTCAGGCCTGGAACTAGGAATGCAAGAAGGTAGATATTAGAGAAAGGAGAGCTAATGGAACTACAGAGCAGCAATCCAAAACATCTGTTTATGTTTGCTCTCAGATGCCTACTTTGTCTGGTTGTTTTGGATAAAGGGAGAATGTGGAATTTTAGCTTTTTAAGAAAGGCCATAAACTTTACAATTTGATATTCCTTCTGTATCTGAGTTCCTCTATTGCCAAGTACAACGTAGTTTTCATTGCAAAAAAAAAAAAAATCAAATTGTAAAACAGAGATTTCATGAAAGCACATGTCTCAATATATTGAAACACTGTCTCCTCTTAATGTATGTGCACATGAAAAAATATAATCCAACATTCATAAAATGAAATGTGCAGGAGAATGGTTTTGGCCTCTGAGAAAAAGGGCAACCTGAGGAATTGGACTCTCTGTTACATGAATGGACCCCTGAAGTCGATTTATATTAGAGAACAATCTACCACATGCAAGGATCCTAGAGCTTCAGGTTCTAACAAAGATGAGCTACCCATGCTCAGGCCGTAAGAATCTCTTCCTACTGTAAGCACTTGACTTGTTTTGAAGCAAAGGGAACTCTAGCTCTGGAAGTATAAGGTGCCAAGGGGTATCCCCTAGATAAAAAGAGAGAGTCCCATTGGTTTTTTGCAATGAAAACTCCCTTGTTCACGGCAATAGAGGAACCCAGGTATGGGGGAATATCAAATCGTATAGGCACCTCAGAAACTGGTCTAAATGGGGCAAGCTGGTAAGCAGGTACACCATGGTAGTTCCCAGTGACATCATCAGTAGTCACATCCCTGGACAATCTCTTGTATCCAGGAGAACCCTTGAATCTTCTGTGATGTCACCATTGTTGTGATGACAACAACTGCCTGTGAGGTATTCCTTCAGAGCCTATTGGGTTCTTAAGCAGGCATGTCGTCCATGCTTCTCACACTATTTCAGAGGGAAAATACAATACACACAGAGACCAGACTTAGGTAGAATTAGGCCAGCCTTTTGTCATGTTGGGAAATGGGAAGTAAGAAATGGTCCTGGGGAAGGCATAGTGAATCCTGGGCAAGCGTTGGGGGGATACCTTGAGAATGTGGGCTTGATGTGGTCCTTCAAGAATAGGACTTATGATCTGGATTCTCAACTTTCTTCAATGGCAGACCCAGAGACAAGAATTTATGATGATTAGTTTTGCTGAGAGCCAGGAATTGAGAAACTTGCAGTTGCTTTGCTGAGAGATTTTAATTTCATCCTGAGTTGCAAAATATACCAGTAGGAAGCTCTGTGAGCATAACTAAGTTTTGCTCTCAGGATTGAGTGTTGAAACACTTCATCCTGTTAGAGTTTCCAGTAGGTTACATGAGTATGTGAAGCCAAGAACAGAATGGGGTATTTCCCCTGCTCATGAATCAAGGTCTCTGACACTGTCATTGAACACACAAGATATGGACTGATTCACAGTCTGGGGTTAGTGTACTAGTGTGTGAGCTCTTATCACACATTTTAAGAAGCCTGGACAGATATTTGTTGGAGACCAGGTTGAGAAAACCCAGGCATCTTACATCCCAGGCATCTCACAGCCCAGGCATTTTACAGCATGCAGCTAAAAGCCATATAGTTCTTTGTT
>NW_018392828.1:4340-5884 GCF_900095145.1 Mus pahari | reverse complement strand
AGCTGACTGGATCAACAGGGATGTGAGACAGGCTTCTCTCAGGCTGAGTGTTGGTGTGAGAGTTGTGAGGCTTCAAGGATGAAATTTCACTAACTCTCTCACCCTAGTCTAAAAAAGTGTGTCCCCTAAGAATTTGTAGTGCCCAAGAAATGGATAGCAGACTCTCACATGAAACATTGGCTTTTCATAGTCTCCATTCAACTGTTCCTCCACCATTGCTATTTCCTCATAGTTTTCTGTTCCCTTATGATTTCTGGGAGAGAGAGAGAGAGAGAGAGAGAGAGAGAGAGAGAGAGAGAGAGAGAGAGAGAATATAAGAGAGTTTGTGTGTGACATACACATGTTTGTGCCAATGCGTATATTGGTGGGTGTGTTGAGAGTCCATTTATTTGTGATTTTGTTCAGTCTTTCTATAACATATTCCCTTGAACCCAGGTCTCTCACTGAACCTGAGACTTCGTGTTTTGTTTAAGCTGTCTGACCAGCATCTTTGAATCTTCTGTCACCTCCCAGGCAGAGATCCTTGAATGGTTTGATGTCAATTATTTGCTACAAGGTTTTCAATTGCTCATAGCTAGGAAAATCATGATGGCACTTTCTACAATTTTATACAAACATTTTAGTGTTTTGGGATTTGTTTGTTTGTTTTTGTAAGTACCAACTCGTTATCAAGGAGGAAGCCAATGCTGTCTGCTTCAGGTGTCAGACACACAACTTGGCCCACAGTGCCCTCTCATGAGCTTTATCTCATCATGATGGAAACTTCAGGGAGAAGAAATAGGGAGGGGGTGGACCAGCATGGGACTTACCCTACAAACTTGGGCTCCATGTTACCCACAGTTGTGNGTTTCAACCATTAATGCCTTACTAAACCAAGAGAAACTATGTTGCCAACACTCAAAATTGAATAAAAACATAGTCCAGCCCACCCTTCCCAAATCTTACCATGTGACCTCAGATTCCCCTTCCTAATCCTTCCCTCATAAATTACAACTTCCAGACCCTGGGTTTGGAGTTCCACCCATGTGACAAACAACCATGAAGCAGGCATGGTACTCTTGGAACCAGAGTATGATATGGGGCACAAAAGGGGTGCTCAAAAACAGCTAGCTGCAGACATGAGACTAAACAGGGCTCCAAGGATGTGGGTGGTCCTTTTTGTTTGTTTGTTTGTTTGTTTTCATGAGTATCACTTTGCATCCTCGTTATGGAGATTTACTAGTTCCCTGGGCTCCTAGGTTGGGTCCAAACTCACACAGGCTATGGTAAATGGAGGGCCTATTTGAAGATGTTGCTCACATTGGAGCCACTGAGGAACAGTGAACAAGAGGCAGGAACAGGCTGGTCCACCTCCATCCAGTGTACCTTTGCTGGGAATCAAGCCTACTGTGCACAGCCTTGGGAACTTGCTAAGCAGCCTTGGCTAATAGGTTATGACCCCATTTTTCCACCTTCTGTTTATTAGGGGAAAGCGCATTATTGACTGACCTGTCTATAGGCTATGCCTCCTATGTTCTTATCCCATTTAAGGTTATATACTTTTT
>NW_018392828.1:0-3895 GCF_900095145.1 Mus pahari | reverse complement strand
TCTCTCTCTCTCTCTCTCTCTCTCTCTCTCTCTCTCTCTCTGTGTGTGCGGGGTGTTCGGTGTGTTTGTATGTGCATTGCTATGCTGAAAAGATGCAGTATCATGTTTATGTCTCTGAGATGAGGCACTATCATAGAATGACAGGATACGACTAGATTTCCTATATGTGAATAACTTTGGGGGGGTTCTCTGTCCTTCATGGCTCTGTGTCACAGTCTACTATGAGCACCTCAGAATATTGTTCTGATCCAGTTTAAAAGAACTTTTGTCTATGAATTAAATGTGATCCATAGAGTTTCTGGTGATTCTGTACTCCTTCTTCCCTTCTGAGCTCTCTGGTAAGACCTGAGACTATTGTCCCTTAAGTCCCCACACAAATAGTCCTAAAGGATCCAGAAGCATAGCAGGCATATCAGTTTTTGTTTTTGTTATTTTCATGAGTATCCCCTTTAGAGTTCAATGCTTACCCTTGGGAAGATTTACATGAAGCACACTCTTGCTGATTATAGTATCCCTTCACTGTGCACAGATTTCCTGTGAGATGGTTTCTCTGGGGATTCCCAGATGGAGATGTTCACAAGTGGAGCCCAGGAAGGATTCTGTACTTCAGAAAAAATAAGGGCCTTCACTTCAGTGGTTGCTAGACTTCCTAGAAGGCCTCTGTATAATGTGAGATTCAGACATTGCTACAGTTATTTTTCAATATAAAGTATTTAGACTATTGGAGAAATGTGGTGTTTTACATTAACTCCAGCACAGTGTGTAGTTCACAGTTCAGTTTCAAGCAATTTCTTTACATCTGAGAAAAACATCCAGGCCCAGATGCTCTCTGGCCTTTCTCCTATGGGGATACAGGAATGACCTAAGCTGAAAAGTCATACTGGATTGTCCTGCTGAGTAAAGCTGGGGTTTGCTGGATAACAAGCAGGTTATCACCAGGCCTTTGTCTCTTCATCCCCTTAGTCTGAAATGCTCTGCAGGTGTTCAAACAGGGCACAGACCAGGTCAAGGGCTCCTCAGAAACAACTGTTCACAGCAGAACTGAGTGTGCAAAGCAAATTAACCACCATTACATCTAATCCTTGTAACCATGGCAATCTTGGGCAGCATTTTCTTCCTTTTTGATTTGCTATATGTGACAAGGCATTTATTTTCTCTAGCCTCTGGTCCAGAAAGACTGCATGTTTGAAAGGATACAGAGAAGTGCTGAAGGACATCATGAACTGCTGGGTATCCAGGAGGACTGCAAGAATATCAATTTTTGCTGGCCCTGTTGGGTCAGCAAGAATTATTTCCTGGTGATCAGTCAAGTGAATTTGAAAGACTTTGAGGTATGATCTGTAACATGTCTCATGCTTAGACTTGGAAGGACTTGTCCTTCAACAACTCCTCTAACCCCCACCCAAGGAGGCATTCCTACATTCATCTTGAAGTGATTATTAGAGTCATTGACTGCCTTTACACTATTTTTCCAAGGCCAGAAACAAGCTATAGGTCTGTGCTGAAAATTTACAACAAGAGAATGTGGCTTAGCTTAATCATTGTGTTTGGTTTTTGGTTAGAGTTTTGATTGCTTTGGGTATTTGGTTTTCTTTGTTTTAATTTGAAGTTTTGTTATACATTTATTATCTTTTTTATTACAGTAATTAATTTGCAGTTATGCTAAGGCTATACATTCTATACATTGATTTACCACTTTAAGATGACATTGAATAAAATTAACATGTTCTTATGAATAAAATTATAATCTCTAATATTTCTCTCATAAGAACCATCTGTATGCATGTGTGGTTTGCAGGCCTGTAACACTAGAAGTATCAGGTAGGAATGTGCCTCTTCAAGTACCATGATGCTTCGTCTTCATAATTGATTCCTAGTCATCCAGATTCGAACAGAGAATTGTGCTTTTGATGTGAATAGTGTTCCAAACTCTGTGGATCCCAATGTCATGATGAAAAAAGTATTCTTGGTCTATCTTTATAGTCATAAATTTAGCTAGAGTCATAATGTGCTACTCTGTGGATGATCACATTGACTGAACAACCAAGAAACACAACAGTATTTCCCTAACACATCGCAGGAAATATAAATATTCACCTTGAGAAATTAAAATGCTTCTGTATTATAACTGAAGTGGTTTGAATAAAAATGACCCTCAAAGGCTTATACATTTGAATGTTTGATGCGTACTTCATGGAACTGTTTTAGAATGGACTAGGAGATACGTGTGGGAAGCAGGTGTGGTCATGGCTGTGGCCTTGTGAGCCAAGA
The DNA here is from genome assembly GCF_900095145.1 of Mus pahari. Lineage (NCBI taxonomy): Eukaryota > Metazoa > Chordata > Mammalia > Rodentia > Muridae > Mus > Mus pahari. The sequence goes on along the minus strand of NW_018392828.1, from coordinate 1,624 downwards.
CATCACCCTGGTTCACTGCCAAGCCCCATGATTCCCTGCTTGATTACCAAAAACCTGATTATGCATACCTGAGTAATTACACGCTGTCCGCCTGACATCATTCAGCATGATATTGACTCACTGGCCTATCACTGCTTGTGGACGTTGTACATCGTGGTGCGCACTAGGCTCCGCACCACGATGTACAACGTCCACAAGCGCATGGGTTGCATATAGAGCGTGCTGAATGCTGATTAGATGATGAGTGATGAGAGATGAGTGCAGAGGGTGGAAGGGGATAAATTGGGTGATCCCAGAATAAAGTAGGAGAAGCTGAGAAGCTGAGGAGAAGCTGAGAAGCAGAGGGAGGAGAAGATGAACTGCTGTAGAGAGCTGGGGTGAGCTGTAGAGAGAATAAAGGAAGCTTCAGTGGGAAGCTGTGGAAGCTGCTTAAACCCTGCCTTGGTGTATGTGTCCCTTTTGCCCCACCTCTGTGGGACAGAGGTCGGGGGTGCACAGCATCTTGTGCCCTGTATGAGGAAAACCCTTGAAAGTCAGAAACAAGCTCGGTTAGTATAAGGTAAGGCCTTTAAGGATCCCAGAGCAGGGACGAATTTAAAAGGATACTGGAACAGGGAAGAATTAACAAGATTCTCGGTAAGGAGACATATCATGATGGGTTCAGTCGCATTGAAACAGAAAGCTCCTGGTTTAGGGACAAGTTAAGCTCCCAGTTTAGGGACAAGTTAAGCTCCTGGCACAGGGACAAAGTTAAAAGTGAAGAGAACAAGAGATTGCTCCAAATATGAAAGTAAGAGCGGCGTTGGTGCAGCTGCTAGTAATTTTGAATTTAATTGGATCTTGCCTGGCAGACAGGAGTGGAGGGTATGCTGCTAAGTTAGAAAAGTTTTCCTGTGACCAGACTGGGCATTTTAAAAGAGATTGCTTTCCCAATTGCCCGTGGCCAACTACTGCAGCTCCCGTGAGACGTCCAAAATTATGTCAATGGTGTCATAAAGGCTCATGCAGCAGAAGCAGAAAAAGGCAAATTAGAAGCCCACAAAATAGAAAAAAGGCGAAAGAACAAGGGAGTGAGGAGGGAAGTTTGGATGAATCATCTGACAGTGGAGATGAAGTGTCTAACATATCTAAGTTGAGTTTTAGGCGAGGAAGGCTGCCTGAACCCTTAGCACCTCCTTTACCCTCACCTCCTCCCTATAAAGGGGAAAGAGGAAGTGAAGGAAAGGGCAGCCACCATGCTTTGGTATGGCAAAATCTGCCTGACAAAGTTGGTGGTTTCCCAGTGTTTCAAGATCAGCAAGTGCAATGATATCCACTTGTTCCCTTCCCAATCTGCACAAGGTATGGAATTACACTCAGTAGATGCTAGTGTTTATCCCAGATTTGCTCTCAGCTGCAAACTGGAATCTCATTAGTAAATCAGAGAGTGGAGTTGCTCCAAGAGCAGATAGATATTCTGGAGCAATTATTCTTTGTGTCATGTGCAACCCATATGTCAGGAATTTGTGTGACCTCTGTACAGTTTCAGAATTTTTCTTGTGCAGCTAATTTGTCCTTAACAAGATGAAAGAGTTACGGTCATCCATTGTTGCAGTGAATAACACCCATGTGGAGATTGCCACCG
>NW_018392827.1:25776-32043 GCF_900095145.1 Mus pahari | reverse complement strand
TTGATTTCAGCCCTAAGTTTGATTATTTCCTGCCTTCTACTCCTCTTGGGTGAATTTGCTTCGTTTAGTTCTAGGGCTTCTAGGTGTTCTGTCAGGTTACTAGTATGTGCTCTCTCTAGTTTCTTTTTGGAGGCACTCAGGGCTATGGATTTTCCTCTTAGGACTGCCTTCATTGTGTCCCATAAGTTTGGGTATGTTGTAGCTTCATTTTCATTAAACTCTAAAAAGTCTTTAATTTTTTTTAATTTCATAAAAATATGGAACGCTTCACGAATTTACATGTCATCCTTGCTCAGTGGCCATGCTAATCTTCTCTGTATCCTTCCAACTTTAGTATATGTGCTGCCGAAGTGAGCACAGAATGTTTTTTCATATCAATCAATTTTTGCCACTGCACTTGTTGGAGGTGAGGATGTATGGATGTACACTGCAAGGATGTAAGGCTGTACACTGTCTGCAGACAGGCTGTAGGATGTTAGCTGACCTGCTTGAAACACAAAGCCAAAACTGTTGTAAAGCAACAGGATAAAAGCTTCTTGGGGGAAGTGGCTTTGAGAATAAACAGAAAGGCTGTAAGTTCTCTGTAGTGGAGGCCCTAGGTGGAGCAGAAGATTCATAAGGAGGCCAATCCTCATCAGAATATTTGGCGGGTCCTTTTTCTGAATGATCTTCTTTGTCTAATGTTAGCTCATCATCAGAATCTCTATATCTTTCTAATTTAGGGTCTTCCTGAGATTCTTCAAGCTCTGCCTGGGTACTATCTGACGCCTGGGAGGTCTCTTCACCAATAGCATCTTTTGTGAGTGCCTAGAGGCAGAGGGTTAAATTATCTGCCTGGGTGTTTCTCAGAGCTTCTTCAATTCTCTCCCAGGTTCTCTTATCTAAAGTTTTTTTCTTTTCTGAACCATGGGCAGCAAGAATCTATCTGATCTAAAAAAATCTTCTAACAACTGTTCTTCAAACCCTATTCCTCTTGCCTGAAGCAGCTCTTGAAGGTTGCAGACAAATGCCTGTTTAGAATTTTTTAATCCCATTTTCCACTGTCAGCCCCTAAGTGGAATCAGTGCCGGGTCAACACTGTCCCAACTTAGCCCGTATTGCACCTACAGCAACAATTTTAAAAAAGATGAAGTTTAAAGTCAGTGCTAGCATGAATACCTGTTGCTTACTGTGCCTGATACAATCTTCTTGTTCTCTTCTCGTGAAGCTCCACATAAGACAGTGTTCCCTCAGTCTTGTCCTGCTGTGTTCAGGCCCCACATTCTGGCACCACCTGAGTGTGACCGCCCGCATTGACGTTGCCCGGTGCACATGTTTGCAAAGAAGGTCCATATCTGCCCACTGGGATTTGGCCAAAGGTGAATCTGTTGTCAGTACTATTTTCACAGAAATTAGCAATTGTGTGTCTCAGCCCTTTCCACTCTAACTGCTCATCAAAGCTGGTGAGATGGCTAAAGAACACCACCATGTTGGCATCTGATCTTCCCTTGAACGCAGTGTGTTCACCATAGGAGCCTCCCATCACAACCCTGGAGACCCTCACAGGGTGGTCGGCACCTTGGAAGCATGTCTCCTTCAGGAAAGCAGTTTGCAAGTTGGAAGGTTCCACCCCAGGTGGTCCTGTGCTTAGCAGCAACAAGGTCTGAATCAGCCTGCTTCGGTATATCCTAGTGCTTTGAGATTTCCTGTGGGTTGGGGTCACATGTCAGGACCCTATCCTTTGTCCACCTGCTACATGCTTGCTTTCTGACATCTGGTCAATGGAATTCTGCATCCAACACCAACCGATGGTGAGTTTCCCCTTCCTGGTCTGTGAAAAGGCTTCCCTAGATCTGAGGGAGTAACCATTGAATGCCCAGTACTCCTCCAGTGTCCCTGTGAGTAGAGGTACCCCTGGCCACACTCTTTAGGCTATGGCCAGCCCCTTTCTCTGACCCTCACTATGGACCTTTTTCCTTGGGAAATATTTCATCCTTCTACTCTCACAGTTCCTATTTTCTCATAAATCCTAGTACTGAGTGAACCATGTTTCCTTGGGCACCTTGCTTTCATCCTGGTACAGCATCATGACAATGTGGCTGGCCAGTTTGTACCTACTTGTTCTACTTCTACCTGTGTCCTTAGGATGCCTTGGGCTCACACCTGTGACTCTTCTCCTCATCCATGGGAAGTGCATCTATATCTCCAAGCTTCTCATTGGGATGCCTCTTTGAGAACCTCAGACCTAGCACCTGATTTAAAGGCTTCTAAGCACATATACCTTTGCAGCCGGACTTGACCACAACATCTCTTAGATAATGCATCTACATGGCCACCTAATGCCACTTTCAATCCCACTATTATATGAGAACTTTAAAAGTATTTGCAGCAATCCAGTAAATGGAAGGAAATTCCTCTATAAGCCAAAACCAAGACCATTTTTGAAGAAACTTCATTTTGTGTGAGATGAGGGGCTAAACTCCAATTACAGGAAGAAAATTACAAAGTCCACCTGAGCAAGTATCCTATGACAACCTCCCTTAGCAATAGGTAGTGAAGCTACAAAAGCTGGATCAGGGTACTTAGCAATAACCTAAGACATCCTGCAGAGAACAGATAACCTGACCATCCTGTTTGTGAGGTGGATTTGCATCCATGTTCAGTTCCTGCAGATTAAGCCTGAAATGAAGTTTTTAAAATACTAACTTGCTGACCCGTATAGAAATCCCCCACGCTTGCTATAACCACAATAAATACCCTGCACCCCTAGACTCTGGCCTGCTGTGACAGGGATGATAAGGGACCTTGCAAGCAAGCTTATAATGGAGACTCCTTATGTAGTTACACTGGAATTGATCTTTTGTGTTCCTGCAACTTGTTCAGGCATTCTCTTATCTTTTCTCTAAACCTTTTTCAGTGTTCTTCCTGTTTCTCCTCTCAACTTCTAGCTATGAAATTTCACCCAAATGAAAGACGGGGATCCTATACCTCTAAATCTTACACCTTCATTAAAGAGTTTTGGCATTGTACTATTTTGTTACTCAATCATATAATCTTACATTCCATAATAGATAGAGAGATAGATAGATAGATAGATAGATAGATAGATAGATAGATAGATGATCAATGCAATTATAATAGCCCTTGTGGCATTTTAGTTAGAGATCAGTTTGCAACTTGCTTCCTTGTAAGGTATCACACATGCCATGCAGGATTGCATGAGTCTGAGGCCAGCCTGGTTTACAGAGTGAGACTCTATCCCTAAAAGCCAAACAAGCACCACCACGACCACAACCAAGATAAAGGGATGCATTTGGAGGCAAAGTCCTAGGGCACCAGTTGCTTAGGCTGTCACTGATAGAAATAGAGTAGCTGGTTGTCAGACATGCTCTGCTAGCAGGACCACAGTGTCCCAGTGGGAAAGTGCACTTTCAAGTCTGAGGGGAGGGGCTGGCATTAAAGGAGCCATAGATAGCATAACAGAGCCTGAATACTGTGAAGTGTAGGATGTATCATAATCATAGACAGCCTGAAGGTCCTGAGAGGAGAGATAGCAGGTGATAGGTCATTCAGATCCCCAGAAAGATGTCACTTTCTGTTTTATGAAGGCTTTGGGGGATGTGGTGGTAAGTTCATACTATGCCTTCTAACCTAATCTAGCCCACATGGCCCCTGGCATGCAGGAAAGCCCTGGGTAAGAATACATAAAAGGAGTTTGGCTCTGCCTGCCTGCATGCCTGTGGAAGGAGTTAGGCTTGCTCACATCTGCAAGTGGGAGAGAGTTGGGGGCTACAAGGTCAGACAGTGCTCTAAAGTGATGGTCCTCACTTTGTGGGTTTGATACTTTTGGAGTCGAGAATCAGACATTACGATTTGTAACAGTAGCAAAATTACAGTTATGAAGTATCAATAAAATAAGTTTGTGGCTAGGGGTCACCACACATTAGGAATGCTGCAGATGAACCTCACTTGGGTCCTCGATCCATGGGCAAAACTCGGGTTCAGTTACAGGTGGGCAAAGAGTCAGCAGAAGTGGGGTGACAAACAGATTTGACACAAGGGAGTGTGGATCTGAATGTAATTTGTCAAATTGAGCATCAAACTTTTTATACAGAAGAAAATAGGTAAGTTACACAAAACAGAGGAATGCAAACATGGAAGGACTGGCAGAAACCAACTGGGATAAAATTCAATGCTAACAACTGATATCAAAAACAGCTCCAGGCAGGGCGTGGTGGCGCATGCCTTTAATCCCAACACTCAGGAGGCAGAGGCAGGTGGATTTCTGAGTTTGAGGCCAGCCTGGTCTACAGAGTGAGTTCCAGGACAGCCAGGGATACACAGAGAAACCCTGTCTCGAAAAAAAAAAAACCAAGAAAAAAAAACAGCTCCTCCTAAGGTCTGCTTAATCTTTGGAGCCAGGGGCAAGGGCTTCATGCCCTTGCCATATTTCCTATTATAGTCTATTGTATAGTCCACCTTCCCCCTAGGCCATTGTAAATACTTGTGTATGGGTGTAACTCAGCTATCTACAGTTCTAAGTATCTACTCTGGTTCCTCCTTAGATCACAAACTTCCTTCTTCCTAGATAATGGTAAATTCCTGTGTAGGGCAGTGACTTAGCTATCCATGCCCAGTGTCGGCTCAAGGACTGCCTATAATCTAATTTAGCTATATGTCAAAAAAAATCAATCCTTAGGAGCACTTATAATAAAGCAATATTAAGGGAAAGCACACAGATCTGTTTACCAACTAAAGCAAGGACATTGGACTATTCGTTACACAGGATGCCATGATTCCAGGAGACTAAGTTTCTGTGAACTTTTTGCCTCGGGACAGTGCCCAGGTTTTCGGGGTCTGTCATGCTTGTCACTACTGGAGTGGATGTAGCACAGGAACTTGATTAAAGGGGCACAGCATTAGGAAGGTTGAGAACCACTGTTCTAGAGCTGGCAGAGAAACAGTTACAGCGAGCCGGGGTAGTGCCTGGTTTCTGGGAATGAAGAGCAGCAATTGAAGGTATGATGGAACATCACCACATGACCTCCTTTGTCACACAGGTGCTGGGAGCAAGGAGAAGGCTAAGCCCTAGGAAGGTTGAGAAACACTGTCCTAGAGCTGGCAGAGAAACAGGTACAGAGAGTGCCTGGTTTCTGGGAATGGAGAGCAGTAATTGGAGGTGTGATGGAACATCACCAGAGTGTTGACCTCCTTTGTCACATGGGTGCTTGGAGCAAGGAGAAGGAGGCTAAGCCCCAGCAGGAAGACCTGAAGAGAACATTTGTTGGGTTGATCTCCGATGGTTTTGGAGAAGCTGCCATCCAGATTCCTGGACCAGGAGTCACTTGTGAGAAGGAGCCTGGGAGCTCTGGGACCATTCTGCCCAGGCTTCCTGCTCCTCAGCATGGGGTCCCCCTGCCTGATGCCCTCAACACACACAATTCTTTCTGAAAGCCTTTCCAGTGTAGAAAAGGCTTTAGTTGGAACTCCAACCTTTTTGGGCACCAGCAGACTCAAGAAGAAGAGAAATCTTTTGGCTGCATGGAGTGCGGAAAAAGTTTCACCCTGAGGCAATATCTCACCAAGCATCAGTGGACCCACCTGGGCAAGAGGCCCTATGTGTGGTGACTTCTGGAAGACCTTCAGCAGGAGGCATCACCACGAGGTGCACCAGCACAGCCACACTGGGGAGAAGCCCTACAAGTGCTCAGACTGCTGGAAGGGCTTCAGCTGGAGGCAGCATCTGCTGGTGCATCGCAGGACAAACACTGGTGAGTAGCGCTAAACCTGCGAGTGTGGCAAGAGCTTCAGCCAGAACGCCAACCTGATGTGCTCATACTGGGAGAAGTCCTATGGTTGCCAGATGTGCGGCAAGCGGCTATAGCAAGGGTGAGTGAACTGGTGTGACAGCAGAGGATCCACACTGGCGAGAAGCCCTATCACTGCCCAAGCTGCTGCTGCAGCTTCAACCAGAGGTCCATGCTCAACCGTCATCAGAAGACCCAACATCGCCAGGAGCCTCAGATGCAGTAAGCCTACTAAGGGAACAGCTCTGCCATAGGCGCAACTTGTGTTGCATTGAGTGAGTTGGGCAGTGCCCAGTGAGGGACAGCAGAATGTGCTCAAGTAGGAGGAGGGCAGAGCCTGGAGTATGTACGGGAAGCTTGCAGAGGGCCCACAGTTTCCCTCACCTCTTACAGGGAAACACTATCCTGAGCTTCAGGTTGTCTTATCCTTCCACAGTGTGGATGGGAACGCACCTCCTGAGCAAGTTTAGAGGAAAGGGCA
>NW_018392827.1:9800-25506 GCF_900095145.1 Mus pahari | reverse complement strand
CCTCCCCTCCTCTCTCCTTCCTTCCTTCCTTCCTTCCTTCCTTCCTTCCTTCCTTCCTTCCTTCCTTCCTTTCTTGCTAAGGTCTCATATTATCTAAGCTAGTTTCAGACTACCTGTGTAGCTGAAGATGATCTTGAACTCCTGATTCTCTTCCCTCTACCTTCCCAGTGCTGTGATCGCCTTCCCAGGAATGTGCCACCATGCCTGGTTTATGTTATGTTGAAGATGAAACCCAGGGTATTTACATGCTAGGTGAGGTACTCTACTAACTGAAGCATGTGCCCAGCCTTGAAGCTCTTCTTGTCAGAGAGCTCTGTCTTGCCTGTGAGATCATTAGCCCAGGCCTGCCTTCTCTCCAGCTGTCTTTCATTTACAAATATTTATTAAACATCTACTGTGCTCCTGGCTTTCAGAATGCTGTGGGAATAGAACCAATGATAGCATGGAGTGTGTGAGCAAAGCTGGAGCAGTAGCTTGTAAGTATCCCAATGCATGTGTTGTTGCAAGTGCCACACCAGAACTTCTGCACACTCCTGTGACAGCCTGTCCTGTGTGGGCCCTCACATACTCTCCACCTCAGGTGGGGACTTCTCTCATGCAGCCTTGTTTATGTTGTTTTCTTGGCAGCCTTATTGTCATGGACTGGAACATTCTACTCTCATCTGTAAAGTCTTCACATCTCATTATTCCTTGTACTAACCACAGTCACTAGGAAATTAATATTTTGCTACTGATCACTGAATAAATGTGAAAATATTTTAAGACAATTAATAACTTTCCTGGAAATTCCTAGTGAATTAATGTGAAAGACAAACTAATATTAATCCACAATATTTAAGAGAGCTTTAGTATTTGTACTACCTCTGAGAGAAAGAGAGTGAGGTTGTGTGTGGGTGGGCACAGGCTACTGAACCTATGGCCTAACTCATGTTATGTGAGTTATATTTCCATCCCTATCCCTTCCCGTACAAAAGTTTATTTTGAGTCAGGTCTTGCTATTTTGCTCAGGCTGGCCTTGGAGTTGCTTTTTGGCCCATTCTGGACTTGAACCTTCCCTGCTCTATCCTGTGGAGTGACTGGAACTCCACATTTGCACCACCAGGCCTGGCTAACCTTTACTCTCATCTCATTCATTCTGTAAGTGTTTATTGAGATCCTACAGTGTGCTAGGAGCTCTGTAAGCTTAAGGCACACAAATCAGTGAATCAAACATGGACTGTCCCTGAGCTTAGGGCTGGGAAGACAACTCAGTGGTTAGGATAGTTTCTGTTCTTGAAGAGAGAACCCACGTTAGGTTGTGACAGCTCACACCAGGTTATAACTGCACCTCCAGGGGATCTGACACACTCTTCTGGCCCCTTTGGTCACCTTCACTCACACATACATAGTCATCTTATAAATATGAACATGAGTAAAAAATGTTACAGGCTGGAGAGTTCAGCCATTAAGACTGGATATTGCTCTTGCAGAAGACCTAAGTTTGACTGCATACTCCCACACTGAGTAGCTCAAAACTTCTGTAACTCCAGCTCCAAGGGATCAGAAACATTCTTCTGGCCTCTGCACACAAATGCATACCAAGGGAGAGACACATGTACATGTAAATAACATTTTAAAGAAATCACTGGGCTTGTAGGATTCACATCTTAGTGAATGAAGTTGGTCTTCAGATTCCTCTAAGTCTGAGGGGTTTTGTTTGTTTGTTGTATTTTTAAGATAGGGTCTTACTATGTAGACCAAGCTAGCCTCTAACTCAGAGATCTACCTGCCTTTGCTCTCCAAGTGCTAGGATTAAGAGTGGAGTTTAAGCCCCGTCAGCTTCTTGCCCTGAGTTATATTTACCACCCATATTTCAATACTGAATAGTTGCTCTTCTCTGATAATTTGTACTCTTGTCATCTTGCTGCAGATGGACCTCAGTTGGCTCCTTGATCCACAAGAAGACTCAGGGTTCTGGTTACAGGAGAGCAAGGAATTAGTGTAGATGACAAACAGACACTGACACAGAGAGAGTGTGTATCTGAATATAATTATCACAAAACGAGCATCAAAGTTTTAATACAGAAGAAAAATAGGAAATTTAGGTGACACATCAACCAAGGTATCATGAGGTTACTGGATGCTTAATGACTCTTACACAAAACAGAGGAATGCAAACATAAATACTGCCAGGAACTGAGCAATAAAATAACTGAGACAAAGTCAGCTCTATCTAAGGTCAGCTATAGTCTTTGAAGCCAGGTGTGACGTCTTTACACTCCCCGGGCAAGGGCTTTCATGATTATGCCATGGTTCTAACTAGGGATTTCCGTTCTAGCTAACCTTCTCATGAATAATGCAATACTCTAGTTCCTCCTTAAACCACAGCCTGATCTAATTCCTAAACCATTGTAAATTCCTGTATATGGGGCTGATTGTGTGTGGGGACTTTCTACTAATAAGTAATGTAGTCTGCAATACCTAACTATAATAAGAATTCTAAACTTACTTTGCTAAGCTTGACCTGAGATTTCTAACTCTATGTAGTAGATAGCAAAGCCTGATTTCTTTCACCATCTCTCTTACAATACTAGAGGCAATTCTGAATCTTACTGAATAGGTAACATTCTTACTGAATTCCAATCCCACTGTCAGGTCAAGGACTACCTAGGGCATTGGTGAATGCCAGGAAGCAAAGTTCGGTTTTGCTTAGGTATTTGACATTTCATTGCTTGGAGAAACCTATAATAAAACAATACTGAAAGAAAGCACACAGAACCATTCACAAGGACAAGTTTGGAGCATTTGTTATATGGGATGCCACAGTTCCAGGAGACTAAGTTTTCATGAACATTTCAGCTCGGGACTGTGTCCAGGTTCCTAGGACTGTCACGAGAGTCACTACTGGAGTGGGTATAGCATAATCTGAAACATTCAGGGGTCTGAATACCAACCATTCTAGTTTCATTTCTGTTATTGTGCTCAAATGACTTGACCAGAAAAAAAACCTTAAGGGAAAATGGATTTATTTTGGCTCATAGCTCCAGGTCATAGTCAGTTACTGTGGGACAGTCACAGGAGGAGCTGGTCACAGTCGGTTTGGTTCCCAGCTCCCATGGTGAGTTGCTCACAACCACCTCTAGTTATAGCAGACCTGATGCATACTCATTAAGATTTGTAAAAATTGTGTGTGTGTGTGTGTGTGTCCGTACATGTGTGCTCATGCATCCTGCCAGGTACTCACAAAGGCCGTGTGTGTGAGTTCTAGGAAAATTAAGATACCTGTTCAGAACATTAAAATGCTGTTACAGCATTAAAAACACATTTCTTTAAAAATGACAATCTGGGGCTAAGAATGTGGCCCAGCATGGAAAATGCTTGCTGTGCAGGCTTTGGGATTGGGGTTCAGACCCCTAGCACCCTACATAAGAGCCCAGTGGTTATGGCAGCTCTGCCTGTTATCCCAGTTTGTGGATGTTGGGAACTTAGGGTGGGTCTCCAAAGCAAGCTGCCTAGCCAGGTTAAGATAGCTAGGTCTGGGTTTATCGAAAGATCCACTTTATTGTGTAATGTGAATATAGAGAGGAAGATATCCAATATCAACCTTGGGTCTCCACATGCACACAGGTGAACAACCAGATACCACATACATATACAAATTAATTTACTGGCATGGAAGGATTTTGCTGATGTTAAATTCTTTGAATTTTATTTGTGTGTGTGTGTGTGTGTGTGTGTGTGTGTGCACGTGCACATTTGCCATGGTGCAAGTGTAGCAGTCAGAGGACTGTTTTCTGGAATCTGTGAGTTCAGTACCCAAAATTTACAGTTTAGGCTTGGTGGCAAGCAGTTCTATCAGCTGAGCTGTTTTTCTGGCCCTTGCTATTCATGCATTTGTGAACTGTACACAGCATGGACATCCCTTCCATGCTGTGGCTTTGAAGGTGGGCTGCTGGGGAAGTGTTTTGTCAATGTGTGCTGTTACAATTTCAAGCTGTGTTTTTTCTCAGGGTACCTCCTGATACCTTTTTACTGAGACTTGTTTTTCCAATTTGCTTTGTAAATGAGGTAAGTAGGGGCTAGGAAGATGGTTCAGTCATTAAAGTGTTTGCTGTGCAAGTATGAAAACCTGGATTCAATTCTCAGAACCCATGTAAATCTCAGTCTGGTGAATTCAAAGATGATGAGATCCCCTGTCTTAAAATACTAGGTGATTTCTATAAGGAATGACAAAGAAAAGTGTTAATGGCTAAAAGTTGTATTACTTGGTTCACTTTGAAATGTGGCTTTATTTCCCATTTTTTTGGCAGGCAGCCACAGCCATTCATTCATTCACGAGTCATAGGTTTTCCTCTGTGTAGTTCTGCCTCTTCTAGAGCTCACTCTGTAGACCAGGCTGGTCTCCAACTTACAGAGATCTGCCTGCCTCTGCCTCCCAAGTGCTGGGATTAAAGGTGTGCATGCCCAGCTGGCATTCAATTTAGAAAATGTGGTGTGTGTGTGTGTGTGTGTGTGTGTGTGTGTGTATTTGTGTGTGTATTTGTGTATTCTTGGGAGGATGTGAACAAATGTCACCCTAGATATGGAACCAACAACATACCAAAGTACGAATCCCACTAAGGTCCCACCTAGCAAACAAATAAGTTTACTGGGGTTACATGTAATATGGAGAAGGAGTGATTCACAGGTCTGAAGTGGAAATTTCTGGTTTCTTTAGAAATTATGTTGTGTTGTGTGATGTTTTTCTGGAAACTGTCTTATAAGAGGATATTTTATTGAAGCAGATACATGAGAGGATATTTTGCTGAGAGAAGACATGTTTCTCTGGAAGCTGCCTGGAAAAAGGGCAGGTGCTTTGCTAGAGTGGATGCTTGAGAGAACACATGATGTTTAGAAAAGGTATAAGTATAACCCAACAGACCGTTGACACTGGCATTGATTCACCTTGACACTCTTTGCCGGTCTTAGTTGGGCTTTGTTGAGTCTGGTTGTGGTCTTCATTGACAATGCTGTGGCATTGGTTCTCATGGCCTTCTTCACTGATCATCACTTGTGATGACTTTGTAGAGAGAAACATACTAAAGCACTTCTTATGATATTCCAGCAGCTTCTTGTTAATTCTGAAGACTTTGGCTGCTTGGCAGAGCTTCATTATTTCTTCTGGATTGAACTGCCACTGCTGATTCGTGAATGGTGTTCATGAGTAGACTGAGATACCAGTGCTGATTTGTGTCAACTGAACTGCTGTTATCCTGACAACAAAGATTAGAATCACCCCAAAGTACTATTTCTAAACATATCCACATGCCCCTTTACCCTATTAACCTTTCTACTACTTTTAGTGAGTGGTGGGTTAGAGGAGATGTTAAATCATTTGAGAACCCCTATTAAAGTAGGTTTTGAAAAATCTAAGCCTAGTGTCTGTTCTTCCAGAGATCTGGAGTTCAATTCCCAGCAACCATATGGCTGCTCATAACTGTCTGCAACTCAAGTTCAAGGGGATGTGACATCCTGAAACACTGATGTACATTAGATAGATAAATAGATAGATAGATAGATAGATAGATAGATAGATAGATAGATAGATAGATAGATTTTTTTTTGAGATAGGGTTTCTGTGTGTAGCCTTGGCTGTCCTGGAACTCACCCTGTAGNCCAGGCTGGCCTCGAACTCAGAGATCCACCTGTCTCTGCTTCCCAAGTGCTGGGATTAAAGGTATGTGCCAACATGCCCAGAAGATAGATATTTTTTTAAAAAGGAAAAAAATCTAAGCATACATAGGAGCATGGTGACTTAAAGGTAGCTGCATCTCTGTTGCCCACTCCAGCATGGGTGAAGGTTTGTGATGGCTGGACCCTGGAGCTTTCTTCAGGACTTACCAGGCAGCTTGAGAGAATGGAGAATCTCTCCTGTGCCTTCCTTAAAGTGATTTGTTAAACATGTGGAGGGAGGGATTTCGTGAATTTGGTACATTTTGGGGACTTCATGGGACTTGTGAATTGCTTGTTTTAGAATTTTTTGAGTCTGAGCATGTTTCTCTCTAGGATGGCGTATTCCAGTTTGGACGTAATTGCTATACAACAATGTATGCAGGATACACATTCCACAGCAGAGGGCAGAGAACAACTTGCAGGAGTTGGTTCTTTCATTTTACCATGCATGTCTAATGGATCAGACTCTCAAGGTGTCAGGCTTGATAGCAAGTACCTTTATGTAAAAGCCATTTCATCAGCACCATTGAATTTAAATTTTTAATTAACCTTATATACACAAGTGCTTAGTTTGTGTCTATTTACTATCTGTGTACCTGGTACTTTTGGATCTCTTGGGACTAGGGTTACATATGGTTGTGAGCCACCATGTAGATTTTTGGAATTAAACCTGGGTCCTCTGGAAGAACAGACAGTGTTCTTAACCACTGAGAAATCTCTCCAGATTCCCATCATTATTTCTATGTTTATGTATATTAGTGCTTTGCATGTATATATGTGCATCACATGTGTGTCCAGTGCCCATGGAGACCAGAGAAGTATACCAGATCCTCTGGTTCTAGTGTTACAGACTATGTAGGTGCTGAGAATTGAACTCAGTTCCTCTACAAGAACAGCAAATGCTCTTAACCACCGAAGAGTCTCCCCAGCTGCCATGATTGAAATTTAATTCAGAAAACCACTCTCCCACCTTGTTAGCTGTGTTCACAAGTCCATGATGGAAGTAACAGATTTATCTTAGATGCCCACGGTAAGCAATGCTGAAATCTATGTACTGAATCAGCTTTCTCTGATTCTGATCTCAGACAATGCTGATGGCTCCCTGCCACCCATGCCCGATGGCAGGCTTCTGATAAGAGTCTGAGTTGGGCCTTTGTGTAATCTGTGTATTCCAAAGCCAGGCAGAGGCAATGCTTTTATATACTAAAAGTAATGGTTTGTTCTTTTCTCTGAGTGGATAATAATTTATATACACTCTTCACAATAGTCACAAATAGTACAAAATATCTTGGGGTAACTCTAACAAAGAGAGCGAAAGGCCTACATAGTAAAAATGTCAAGTCTTTGAAGAAGGAAACCGAAGATATCAAAAGATGTAAAGATATCTCATGCTCATGGATCATTACAATTATAGTAAAAATGGTCATCCAGCCAAAAGCAATCTACAGATTTTTCATAATCCTAATCAAGATTCCAACACAACTTTTTATAGACCTTGAAAGCACAATACTCATCTTCATATGAAACAACAAAAAAGGTTAGGATAGCTAAACAGTACTATACAATAAAAGAACTTTCAGAAGCATCACCATCCCTGATGTAGCATAAAGCTGTTCTGTAGCATAAAAACAGACATATTGATCAATGGAATCCAAAGACCCAGACATAAATCCACACCTGATTTTTGATAAAGAAGCCAAAAATATACAATGAAAACAAAATGAAAGCATCTTCAACAAATGTTGCTGGTCTTACTGGTTGTTGGTGTGTAGAAGACCAGATCCATTATCATGCTGCACAAAACTCATATCCAAGTGGATCAAAGACCTCAACATAAAACTAGATACAGTGAACCTGATAGAAGGGAAAGTGGGGAATAGCTTTGAACCCATTGGCACAGGAGACAACTTCCTAAACAGAATACCAATAGCACAGGTATTAGAATTAGCAATTAATAAATGGAACCTCATGAAACTGAAAAGCTATAAGGAAAAGGATACCAGCAATAGGACAAAACAGGTAGCCTACTGTTGCAGGAAATATTAAAAAGAACGAACCAACATGTTCTCATGCTAATGCCTCTTCCCCCATGACCTGGACTGCCATGCACTGTGTGGGGCAGTGGGCTATGCACAGACAGCCTGGTTTTCATTCGTGGCTAGATCTTGAACCCCAGTGGAACCCAATGGGTGGTAATTCCCACCTACATGGGAGGGTAGGCATTTGACCATGTCTCCTGGAACCCTGGCTCCTGTCGAAGTTACTACCCTCACAGCCTCCACAGGAGAGGCATGGCTATCAGCCATGTAGGAACAGCACCAAGCCTTCCCACATGCAAATAAGGTTTTCCCCAAATTCTCAGTCTAAGCCAATGAGAGGTACTTGCTCTCAAACCCTGAATCACTCCCAATTCTAGGGACCACTGTTAGATTTAGTACTCCCTGCCTTGATTGGCTTTCCAATGAAGCCCTCTGGGTCCCACAGTGGCCTCTATCAAGGGAGAAGGTAAGAGCGATCACATAGCTGGTAGAAGAACAGCTGTTGCTGCAACACCTCCATCCCTCTCGAAGTCCATGGAATACCCTGTGTTTGCTATAAAAAAGAGCTCAGGGGGCTGGAGATTATTACAAGATCTGAGGGCAATTAACAAAACCATGCTAATCTGGGGCTCCCCACAAACAGGCCTACCCCACATCTCAGCCATCCATGCTAATGTTCCCCTGTTAGCCATAGACATAAAAGACTGCTTTTTCCCCCATCCCTCTCCACCCCCGAGACTGTGAACACTTTGCATTCTTGGCACCCCCCATTAACAACTCTGGCCCAGCCTCATGATATGAATGGAATGCTCTCCCACAGGGAATGGCTAACAGTCCAACCATTTGTCAGGAGGCTGTAGCCACTACATTGAAACCCTATTTAGACAAAGTACTCACTATCTATCATTACATGGATGATATTTTAGCTTGGAAAGACTCTTCTACCTCCCCCTCTCAACTTAAGGACCAGCTAGTACTCTCCCCATCTGCCCTAGGATTCAAAATAGCCCCTCACAAAATCCAACTTATTCTGCCCACTGCATTTTTAGAAATAGATATTTCCCTTACTTCAATATGTTCCCCTCAAACTCACCCTTTCCTTCCCTTAAAAATTAACTCTCACCTCCCTCCAGAACTTTCTGGGCAACCTCAATTGGCTTCGGCCCTGGCTCCCCTTCCTACAAGCAACTTTCAACCCCTCTTTAACCTCCTGAGACGATATAAAATCCCTCCTCCCTGAGAACACTGTCCTCAGAGGCTGTCCAAGCTCTAAATTCTGTCAATGCAGCCCTAAAAGATATGGCTCTTGCTAAGTATGACCCAACAAAACCTATACAGTTCCTCATCTTTAACTCCTCCCCTACACTTGTGGGAACCCTTTACCAACCTCAGAGGGTGCTGGAATGGCTCCACACTCTGATGGATGGTGCACCCTGAATTTTAAATGAGATAGATGCACTCACTAGCATGATTAAAAAATGGCAGGGATAGAGCCCTGCAAATCCTAGGGAAAGAACCTGACATTCTTCTCATTCTTTTCTCCCTCTCTGATATTCAGTGGCTAATCAAAAATCTCTCCCGCTTTGCTATCAGCTTAATAGGATTCCCAGGACAAATTGACAACCATTATCCTGATGAGAAATGGGCCTCTGCCCTCCCTCTGTTGTGATGGCTGCTCCCCAAACTATTCTCAAAAGGCCCCATAGCAGTACTCCCCTCAATATTTACTGATGGGGGAAAGAGAGGAGCTGCAGCAGTAATATACTACTTCCCTGAGGATGAATCCCCTATCCTCCAATTCGAAGAGCTACCCAGTCACTTCCCCCAATATAAAGAATTACATGCCATCTATTTGACTCTAAAAGAAGTCAAGGGACCCCTTATCCTCTTCTCAGACAGTGTATATGCTGTCAATTTGCTCCCCTGGCTGTCAAGATCCTTCATTAAACTAGATGCCAACCCACTTTCCCCTATACTCATACAGGTCTTCACCCTCCTACAGGAAAGAGACTCCCCCATCTACATCCAGCATGTCCGATCTCATAGTCCCCTGCCAGGTCCTATATCTGAGGGAAATGCACTTGCTGACTAAACTGCCTCGATAGGGACATTCATGACCTCCACTGAACAAGCAGATAAATTTCATTCACACACACACACACACACACACACACACACACACACACACACACACACANATTTCATTCACACACACACACACACACACACACACACACACACACACACACACACACACAAATATAAAGGGGCTTCATGCCTGCTTCCCCCACATCCCTCTTGCTCAACTCCAGAGGATAAGACATGCTTCTCTTGTGCATCTCTCATTACCACCCCAGCTTTACAGATGATGGGCACCAAACCCCAAAGCCTTAAGTCCAATGCCTTATGGCAAATTGATGTCACCTTTATTCCCTAATTCAGTAGACAGCAATATGTTCTTTTCACCATAGATACATACTCACATTTTATATGGACTATAGCACAAACAGGTGAAAACTCAAAAAGATTGATTCATCATATGCTCTCCACCTTTGCCATCATGGGCATTCCTCAACAGATAAAAACTGATAATTGCCTGGCCTTCACTAGCTCTCAATTCAAAACCTTCTGCACACACTGGGAAATTGCCCATCATACAGGAATTCCCCACAACCCTCAGGACCAAGGAATAATAGAAAGAACACATCAAACCCTAAAAGTCCAACTCCTAAAACAAAAGGCAACCACCTATCCCCCTAATGTACAATTAATAATGGTTTTGACTACCCTAAACATATTAACATCTACACAAACTCCAAACATCCTCCTATCTCTCTCCATTGGCACATACCAAAATTACCCCCCCATTCTAGTATGATGGCGAGATCCTTTGGATGGAATTTGGAAGGGACCAGACCACCTCCTTACAACTGGGAGGGGTTTTACTTGTGTCTTTCCACAGGAAAGACCAGCCTAAGCCTATCTGGGTTCCTGCTAGAAATGTCTGACATCACCCCACCGACCAAGAAGATGGCTTGCCTCTCACTGGCAGATCAAGGACAGAAGGGGAGGAGGAGGCAGAGGAAACACCACACCCAAAATGATGAAAAAGATCTCCTGGAAGGACATCCATGACCAGGTGACTGCTGCCCAGGCCATGTGCCCTCCCCAAGCCCCCCCTCTATTCTCTTGGGTGTTTTTTGTCATTCTTCCTGCTAACTCTGCTGCTGCACAGCCTCTCCTTAGCCATCCTAATACCTACCACTGAAGATTCTATGCTAGGGAAACCTACGATGGACACAACAAAGTTAGAGTGACCCAGGACTGTCCACTAGAAGGATGTTAAACCAGGATTGAGATCTCCCTACACCCTGATTCCATCTCCACTATGCCCATCCCTTTTCTGTGCTTTCCTTACCAAAACACAGGTGAATGTCTCCAAGAGGTCTCCACCTATGGAGGTTGCAGATACTGGAACTGCAGAATGGAATCCACCAGTCATGGTGGCACAATGCTCACCAACCTCAAACCTCATTTTCACCTTTCCATCAGCAATCCATGGGATGAACGTTTGCAGACCAGAGTCATGGGTAAACTTTACTCCAATGGCTATGCCAAATACCCAGTTGCTGTCCTGCACATCTCCTGTGAGCTTGTTTCTGCCTCCAAATCAGTCTTTACTCATGCTAACATTATCCAACAGGAAAATCAGTCTCAGAAGGAGCTTCGAGCTACCCTCTCCTGGTACATCCAATATGCAGCTGACCTCCTTTCCTTAACAATCCACCCCAACTCTTCCCAGTGCTTTTTCTGTACTTCTCTCTCCTGACCATTATTAGCAAGTATTCCTATTAACATTTTCCTTCATGACCTCCATGGAACTCTACCCATGAGGAAAGCATAGGACATTCCTCTCTTTAACCTACCCCCGCCTCTTAGCCTTGTAGGACCCTCTTCAAAACACCATCTTACATGTGTCCATGACATCACCATCACCAAATCAGTATGTATTAACCCTCCTGCCTTCCTCTGGTGAAAAGGCACTACAGGTGCCTGTATTAACCCCCTTTTCAAG
Organism: Mus pahari; assembly: GCF_900095145.1. Lineage (NCBI taxonomy): Eukaryota > Metazoa > Chordata > Mammalia > Rodentia > Muridae > Mus > Mus pahari. Next base: position 13,701 of record NW_018392827.1, on the reverse strand, counting down.
GCTCCTGCACACCCGTGATGATAGTCCCTGAGGTATACCTCTACGAACCTGAAGAACTCACCTTGCAGATGGGAGAAAGCCGAAAGAAGAGAGAGATCTTCATCCCTTTGCTCATTGGACTAGGCCTTTCTCTCTCTCTGGGTGTAACAGGAACCACTGGAGCAACCCTCGTCCAAACATAACATCTGGCCAGTGATTTCCAATACAAGCTTGACCAGGTAATGGCTTCCATTAAAGAAAGCCTTGAGTCTCTTCAACACCAGATAACCTCCTTAGCAGGAGTTGCTCTCCCAAACCAGAGAGCCCTGAACTGGAGAGCCCTGAACTTACTGACTGCTGAACAGGGAGGGACTTGCATTTTGCTGGAGGAGAAATGTTGCTTTTATGTCAATGAATCTAGTCTGGTAGAACAAGATGTACAAATGCTCAAAGAACTCAGGAGGAACTCCGGGCATGCTATACTCCCAACACCCCTACCCCTTGGTAAACTGGGTTCTTCCTCTCCTTGGCCCCATACTAGCCATTGGAGCCTTGCTTTTCTTTCACCCTGTCTCATTCAGTTTCTAAAGCAGCAGATGAGTAGCATTGCAAAAATCACTACCAATCAGGTCTTGGTTGAGTATCAACCTGTTCCCAACATAGAAGATAGTTATTCTGGTGACACCTCTCCCTTATATAAAGAAAAGGGGGACCTGTATGACAACTGGCTATGCACAGACATTCTTGTTCCCAGTTGAGGCTAGATCTTGAAACCTGGTGGAACCCAATGGGTGGTAATTTCCACACACATGGGACAGTAGGAGTTTGATCATGTCTCCTGGACCCCTGGCTCTTGTTGAAGTTACTGCCATCACAGCTCCCACAGGAGAGGTGTGGCTATCAGCCATGTAGGAACAGCACCAAGCCTTCCCACATGCAAATAAGGTTTTCCCCAAACTCTCAGTCCAAGCCAATGAGAGGTACCTGCTGTCAAACCCTGAATCACCCCCCAGAACTGTATATAAATCCATCCAGGCAATTAAAGGTATGCGAGAACTATTCCTTCATCTGAGTCTTTTGTTCCAAGAGCTGTATGTAACACTTTGGAAGAGATTTTCTCTCCCAAAGAGCCACCTGAGGTCCTGCCGCACTCCTTACTGAATTGTCAGCTTTTGGTTGGCCTAGCCCTACCTGACTCAGTTCAGAGTGGCTTGGGCCTTTCAGGATACTGAGCAACTTGGAAGGCATGGCAGAGAATTATTCTTCCTGCCTGCATTCGTTTTCCTTCGCTGGAACCCTCACACCCTGCCTGGACAGAGATCTCCATGGGAAACCTCTGGTACCCAGGCCCACAGCACTGGTGGGCAATGGCCCACCTCTTTTATCTCTCAGAGATTCTTACTCTGAACTCCAAAATCTCTCCACCCAGCTTGCTAGGTTCCCACTGGCAAGTTGTTACCACACCGACCACATGCTTCAAATTCCCCATGGCCTTTGTGAGGCACATCTGGCAAAGATCTGGCAAACCCACGCTTTGCCACCATACCTTTCTCTCTTGAACCCAGATGAGCTGCCATGTGAAGAAAAACACAAATCAACTCAGTTCAGAAACAATGGTAACTCAATTGTTAGGCACGACAACTTAAACCTAATTTTGTAAGCCTTATTAAAATCTGATTCCTCTGGTGGAAAATCCTCACATATCTGCCATGATACTGGGAAGCTCTAGCAACTACATCTTCCCCTTCTCTGTCCCCATTCCAAAAAAGGGAACCAACTCTCTTCTGCTTCATCTCCTCCTCAATCCAACCAGGAAATCCTACCTACTTGCCCAGCGATTGGCTCCTTTATTTATTAGGAGATTAGATAACAAGAACAGTACTAGGCCTATCCACAACACTTTCCACTTTCTGTTCTAATAAAAAAGAAAACCTTTCTCTCAAATATAAATAAAGCACAACGATTACCATTTTGTAATCTATAAATTATAAGATAGACCCAACACTCAGTCCATAAATTTTGTTATTAAGATGGAACATTGCCATCTACTCTAGAATAAAAGAATTGTCATTCTACACCTGACTCATGTCCTTGCTTGAGACTGTAGCCATCTGAAAACCATCCTCTCAAATCTATATCATCTTTCTCAATGATAAACAGCTTGAGTTGGCTATGATGGGTCTTCAACCCTACACTTCAAAATGTTGGAGTGTTGGTCTTCAGCCTTTTGGCCCAGGATCATTTGACAGACCTCGTAATGCAGAATTCTGAAGATGGAGTACACTGTCTAGGCAGAGATTATCAGTCGACTATACTGTGTAGTGTGCCCATTTTCTGGACAGTATTGTGTGTAGATGAAATGAGGCAATTCTTGCCTTGTGGCTCTCTTACCACAACTGGAGCAACTCCATTGATGCTCAATTTCTTCTTTGAATCCAAGAAAGAGAATGCTGTCAAGAGCACACTAGTCTCAACAAAGAGTAAATAAATAATATCAAATGTCACATTCTCTGGATTTCTGATGTTTTGAAAACCAAATATATATATATATATATATATATATATATAAATCTGGACTGTTCTCTGTTAACTACTTTCAGCTATTTCTAACTAAAATCTCTGAAAACACCCTAACAATAAGCCCAGAGCCGTGAATTTGGCCCTTAAATCACAGGCTAAATCATCTCAGATCAGTTTATAATAACAGTTACAGAAGAACTGGGTCTAAGCCCTGTACTTTAAATTTTTTGAATCAATAGAAGAAATTTATACCAATGAAAACCTTGATTTTGCATCAAAATAAATTCTGTTCCAAAATAACAAACTATGATTTCAACTTTGTAACAATTAAAAAGATTTCTACAAAATGAGATTATGGCTATGCAATCAATTCTAGCTATTCCTCCCTGTTCCACTTATGAGCATCTCTACATACCCTAGAAAGCTAACCTATAATAACTACTTCTAGCCCCAAGGCCTGAGGAACTGGGGCAATGACACTTCATAACTGCTTCAAGCTGAATATGAGCATTGAGATATTTTTAATGGGGAGGGGGGAGGGAAAATAGAGTTGGTTGCCCTTAAGAAGGTCAAACAAACAATTGATTTAGTCTCTGATGTCTGTGTCTTGACTGGATCTGGCTGAAAGTCCAAGACATCTGGAGTTCAAGCAGAGACTCACCAAGGCTGTATATTCTGTAATATACAAATCTTAAAACAATGTTTTAGTATAATCAAGGTGATCTCTTTGTTCGATTCTCTGGAATCTAATTCTTCAGGGGGTCTCTCTCTACTAAATCTGATCCATACAACTCTGGAAGGTGTAAACACCTTAATCACCTTTTCCAAAAACACAAAGACAAAACTTTATTCCCAAATCAGCATATCCTAAAGTCAGTAATTAGAAACCCCTTTATTTAGACCTCTCTCCTAGAGGAATAATAAAACCACAAAACTCAAAATCACACCCATTTTGAAAATCAATGCAATCTACAACAAATGAAGTAAACTAAAATAATGCATGTGCCTACAATAGGCCTTTTCTATCTTGTCAAGCAGGAAAAGACACTCAAGATTCCCATGGATCCCACATTAGCAGAATATGAGTTTCCTGTGGCTGGTTAAACAATCTATGCAATCTTTCCATGTGGTTATCTGCCCAGAGCCACAGACATATTTTATTAATACTTGCACAATATCTGTCTGCTGAACACTCTACTTGGAGCCACAGACATAGATAATTTATACCTATTCAAAGCAGGGAATGATTATCACTACACTCTCTACTCGGGAGTCAGTGACTAATATTCTCTATCCTAGTTCAAATTAAAACAATCCAAAACAAATGAAGTAAACTTCATGGTACTCGTACAGAGACAGACATGCAGATCAATGGAATAGAATTGAAGATCCAGAAATGAAT
>NW_018392827.1:7115-8390 GCF_900095145.1 Mus pahari | reverse complement strand
CTGGTGCTTGCTGGTCTGGGTGTCTCTATCTGGAGCCTGCCTTTTATGTCCCTGGTTTGCTTCAGGTCTCCTGGTAGGCTTGTGGCCCTGGCTGTAGCAGACCTCCTGTCAGGACTTCTGACTGTGGGGTCTTCAGAGGGGTAAATTCACTGCTTACATGCTGCCCTGGCTCATTGGCTCTTCTGGGAGGCCTTCAGTTACTATAACAGAACATGCAGAATTCCATCCCTATTCCTAGAACTATTAGGGATTGATAGCTATAGGGAAGGGAGAGATACTTTTTGCTAAGAGCATAGCCCCTATAAGTCAACCAGCCATGCTCCAGTGGAAGACCACACATCAAGAATATTTGGGCAGTACAAACTGATCTTTATGGATTATACAAAGTTGGGTAGGTAGGAAAGGGGAGTTGGATCTGGAAATATTTGGAGGAGTGAGTATAATCAAAACACATTCTTGAAAAACTAGTCAAAATATCAATGGATCAAGTAAAGCAGATTGTTCTCCCTAATAAGAGAGGGCTTCATCCACGGAAATCCCAGATAGGACTAAAGACTGCCCCTCTATTCTGTAAGAAGGAATAATGGCTGTGACATCAATTTTATCTTACTTTTGGACTCAAACTGAATGAGCAAATCTCAAATCCAGAGCTCATACCCTTCAGCCTAGAGTGACATACTTGACTCTCCTGTGTCTCTAGTTAGCTAGCTACTGATCATGAGTCTTGTCGGCCTCTATAATAACATGAGCCAATTACTTATAATTAATCTCTTTTTTATTTATGCATTCTGATGATTCTGTTCTCTGGGTTCCATTGCACCATACAGGCATCACCCAACCTCTGGGCTGTGGTTTTGCAATGCTAGGTATGGACTAAGGGTCTCTGGTAATCTAGCAGCTCCCAAAAGGTCCTGCTGTTGCTTCCCATCAGCAGAGGAAGCAAAGCTCAGAGAAGCAAGGATCGTCCCCAAGGACTCTCAAATGGGAAAGGTATCACCAAAATGTATAGGTTTTCAGCTGATTCCACAGTCAGGGTCATACGGGAGAACAGAAACACTGGGGAAGCACGGGTTTTTTTTTTTTTTTCTTTACTTTTTAAAAACTGGACACCAAAGACCACCTACCTAGCTTAGGGTAGCCCAATAGGTATTCTTATTCATTTAAAAAGATGAGTAATTGACAAAGCCTTTTCTTTGGCAAAGCCAGAGAGTATTTGCAGCATGTCTGGCCAAATATAGTCAAACAATTTTTAATTTCACATGAAACTCTTCTTTT
>NW_018392827.1:1587-6780 GCF_900095145.1 Mus pahari | reverse complement strand
AACACAGAAGTGGATGCTCACAGTCAGCTATTGGATGGAACACAGGGCCCCCAATGGAGGAGCTAGAGAAAGTACCCAAGGAGCTGTAGTGGGCTACAACCCTGTAGGTGCAACCACAATATGAACTAACCAGTACCCCCTGAGCTCGTGTCTCTAGCTTCATATGTAGCAGAAGATGGCCTAATTGGCCATCACTGGGAAGAGAGGCCCTTTGCTCTTGTAAACTTTATATGACCCAGCACAGGGTAAGACCAGGGCCAAGTAGTGGGAGTGGGTGGGTAAGGGAGCAGGGGCGGGGGGCTGGTATAGGGAACTTTCATGATAGCATTTGAAATGTAAATAAAGAAAATAATAATAAATAAAAAATATTTTTAAAAATAAAACATGTATTTACTTATTTTGTGTGTGTGTTTGTGTGTGTGTGTGTGTGTGTGTGTGTGTGTGTGTGTGTGTGTAGTTCAGAGGACAACCTGAGGGAGTTAGCTCTCCCCTTCCAACATTTGAGACCTAAGCATCAAACCCAGGTCTTCCAGGTTTGACCAAGACAACTAGATGTCATGTGGCTATATATGATTTTTCTGCCTTTATGTATGTCCATGTATGTTCCTGATTCCTCTGGAGGCCAGAAGAAGGTGTTGGCTCACCTGGATCTGCAGTTATGAATGAGTAGGAGCTACCATGTAGCTCATATTGGGAACTGAATCTATATTTTCTGCAAGAACAATAAGTGTTTTTAACCACGGAACCTTCCAGCCCTCCATGTTGGGACTTTAAGACTGGATCTTTCACTGATCTAGATTCCCTCCAGCAAGCCCTAGGGATCTTCCTGTTTCCACCACACCACAGCATTGCAGGTACAAAATTATATGTAATTATGCTCAGTTTTTAACTTAGGTGCTAGGGATTTGAACTCACTTCCTGATGCATAGTGCTCTCACAGTTCTTACCAGAAATGCAGAGTTAAGGGCTAGAAAGATGGTTCAGCAGTTAAGAGTTCTTGTGATCTTCAAGAAGACTCAAGTTCAATCTCCAGCACCCCTTGTAACTCTTATCTCTAGGGGATCTGAGGCCTCCATGGGTACCCACACATATATGTGTGCATGGGTTGTAGCCAGAGATATAGATAGATAGACATGTGCATGCATACATGCACACATGCACACACACTTAAAGTTTTTTGAAAGAAAAATGTGGGCTGAAGTTTGAGTTCTAACCTTTACTGACCTGTTTTGACAATAATAAACTAGTCATTTGCTTCCTGTCAGTGCAGTCACTTTTGTTCAATACTTGGAATGGAATCTTGGACTTTGCTCATATTGGGTGATACACTCTTAATCATAGGCAACGATTTATAAAAATTTATCCTATATGCATGGGTTCAAACATTTGAGATTGAACAGTCCAAACAGTTACAGAATATGATTCTCAATATATTTCATAACCAGCTGATGGAAGCCTCCTTAAATTGACTTTATAAAAATAAATTGTGTGTATGTATGTGTGTTCACATGTGCGTGTGTCTTGGCCTGAAGTTGATGTTGCCTTTCATGGTTTCTTTCATCCTTTATTTTTCTGAGATAGTGTTCTTTGCTGAACCCAGACTTCATGGATTTTGCTAACCTTAGCTACCCAGCTTTCCTGGGGGTCCCCTGTCTCTGCCTTCTGAGAAAACAGAAGTGCACATTCTTAATTAAACTTCCCAGATACTTTTTTTTTGAGACAGAGTTTCTTTGTGTAGGCCTGGCTGTCCTGGAACTTGCTCTATAGACCAGGTTGGCCCCAATGCTCAGATCTGTCTTCTGCTGCATCCTAGTACTGGAATTAAATGCAATCATGACCACACCTGGCTCACCAGATAATTTAATGAGTACGAAGCTATTATTTTCTTCAGAAGCTTCCGCAGAAGCTCTTATTTTGATAAACACATTTTTCTTGGATATTGAAGTAACTCCTTGAGAACAGCTGGAATTGTGGGTATTTCTGAAGACTTATGTGCTCATTTAACATCTTTTGTTAATGTTTAACAAGAATTATGTGCATATATGCCTTGCCTGGCATTATGCATGTCCATGTATGCACCTGGTACCTCAGGATGTCAGAAGAAGGTATTGACTCCTCTGAACTGGGGAACAGGGCTGGGAACAGGTATGCTATCCTTGACATGAAAGGAAGGGTTATTTTAGGTTCTGGTTTGGCAGCAATATTATGAAAAAACAGAACCCATTCAAGAAATGTCAGCATTTTGTGACAGGTCTGAGGATTCTTCCTAACATTGTGTTATTCCTAAAGTGTGACAAATTTGTGTTACCCTGCTTGAGGTTGTCTGAGTATAGTTTGGACTTCCTAAGTTTATTGTGGTCAGTTGAGATCTTGGGCTGATATTTGACAAGCCAGACTGTGGATAAGTACCACATGTGTGTCATTGGTAGTTCATTTGTTCTTGTCAATCAGTCACTATCCCTGCCTTTAGTCTCTTCTGTGTCAGCAATCTTGGAGTTTTTGTTTGGTTTACAGAATCCTAAGATTTGCAAACCAAGAATATGTAGTTCCATGGGCCAGGCCAGGGAACCAAAAGTGCAAGTGACTTTTCATAATCTTGTGAATGAGAGACAAGGAACTTGGGCAATAGTTCACTGTTTAACAGTCCTTGCTGCTCTTCCAGAGTTCCCAAGTTTAGTTCCCAGCATCTACTTTCCATGGCTCACAACTGCCTGCAATTCCAGCTGTACATACACACATTCACACACGTACACATACACACACACATACACACACATACATGTCCCGGCCCACAGGACACGTTATTCCATGGTCCTTGAGGGGGATCACAAACCTAGAGAGAAATGGGAATAAAGAAAGAGACGGAGACCATGCATGTTTGTCATAGTCTCCTTTACTAAGGGGAAATGCTCAGGTTTTTATACAATACAGCAAGGGGTGATCAAAAGAAAGCTCTGTGAAGTACAAATGGGGAGACTAATTGGGAGTTTGANACTTTTGTGATTTATCTCAGTTCCTTGGCGTCACTGCCCTGGAACATCGGGCAGCTAGTTTCAAAGTCTGGTTTCTATTAACAGCCCAAGGTGACAGCTCTGGAATGTAGGAAGACTTCCTCAGTCTTTGATGTTTGCTTAGGGCAGGAATCTTGCTGGATGGCCTTGCAGAGAGAGAGGAGGCAACTGGCTCCAAACAAAGAACTATATGGCTTTTAGCTGCATGCTGTAAAATGCCTGGGCTGTGAGATGCCTGGGATGTAAGATTCCTGGGTTTTCTCAACCTTGTCTCCAACACATACACACATATACACACACATACACACATGCCTGCATGTATACATACACAAATACACATACATAACCCACATGTATATATGCATATACAAACATACAAATACATACACAAATACATGCACACATATACATACATAAACAGCATGCATATATGCATACACATATACATACATATACAAATGAATACACACACAGAGAGACTGATACACATAATAAAAATAACCTTAAAAGAGTGAGTGATGGATCTGGAGTGGTATCATGGTTTCTAGACTGATCATCTGCTATGATTCCTTCCCAACAACCCTGTTACAATTGCCCCTTCATTTTCTCTATATGGCATATGCAGTCTTACTTTGAAATTCCTTTGATTCCCTGTCATTTCCCTTTTTCTCTTTCTTTTATTCATGTTTTGTGAGACATGGTTTTTCTGTGTAGCCTTGGCTGTACTGGAAGTCACTCTGTGGCCTAGACAGGCCTTGAATTCAGAGATCTTCTTGCCTCTGCCTTCCGAGTGCTGGGTTAAAGGTCCTTTAACTTTTCAAAGTTTTTTTCAGAAAGTTACACTTCAAGACCTTCTGTGAATCTTGAAACTATTCACAAAATGAATGTATAGTCTCACGGTACAGATCTGTTTTGGATGAAACTAATTGTGGCCTGTGCCTTAATCATATGGCACCACTTTCTTCTAAAACCTATTTGGCCTTGTTAGCTATAATTGTCATCTTGAGACATAGTAGAGTCATCTGAGAGGGAAGTTTCAGTTGAGGAATTGCCTAGATTAGATTGGTCTCTGGACTTGTCTGTGGGAGGTTGTCTTGGTTACTAATGGATGCAGGAGTACCCAGCTCACTTTGGGCGGCACTATTCCTATTCAGGTAGTCTTGCACAATATAAGAGGGCTAGATAAGTGAGACAATGTGAACAAGAAAGCAATAGAGCAAGCCAGGAAGCAGTGTTCCTCCAAGGTTCCTGCTCTGACTTTCTTCAGTGATGGATTGTGACCTGGAAGTGTTAAGTCAAACTGTGTTTACTCCCCAAGTTGCTTCTGGTTAGAATGATTTGTACAGCAACAGAGTGAAACTAGAATAGCATCATGCCTCTGCAAAGAGCTGATGAAGAAGGGCAGAGTGTCCTCCAGCTGATGTTGGAGGTTCCTCCAAGCTACTTTCTGTTTCTTGTGACTTCATGTCCCTAGAGCTAAACAAGGCTCTCTTTTCCTACTTCCTACAAGTCTGCCTGTTTTTCCTGGAGGAGTATACCTCCCACCAGTGTACTGGAGTCCATAGTGGGACCTTTATGTCTGAGGCAACAGCTTGAAGAAAGATCTAGACCTGTAGGTGAGGAAACATGGGCAACTGGCAGGCTGTACAGTCCCAGTGAGGCTGAAAATACCACACAGATGTCCATTTAGGTTAGCACTTCCTCGCAAGGATCTCTCAGCAGGCACAGTGCATGGGGAAACGAAAAGGATTATGTTAGGAGATGGAGATGGGGATCAGTTGATAAAATATTTAGGAACCATGAGGTCTAAGTTCCATCTTTAGTACTGCTTAAGCTGAGGTGTAGTGGTGCATGCTTTGAATTCCAGCACCCAGGAGTTAGAGGCAGGAGGATTAGAAGTTCAAGGTTATTCTCTATAACAGGCGATTTTTAATGCATTTAGGATAACCTGTTTCAGAACAAAACAAATGAAAACCAAACCATACCAAACCAAATCAAACCAAACCAAACCAAACCAAACTAAACCAAGTCAAATACCAAAACAAAAACCTTTCTGCTTCTTTTTTACAAAACAAGATATTTCTCTTTTCTTCTCTTCTCTTCTCTTCTCTTCTCTTCTCTTCTCTTCTCTTCTCTTCTCTTCTCTTCTCTTCTCTTCTCTTCTCTTCTCTTCTCTTCTCTT
>NW_018392827.1:0-1296 GCF_900095145.1 Mus pahari | reverse complement strand
CATATCTCTCTCTCCCTCTCTCTCTCTCTCTCTCTCTCTCTCTCTCTCTCTCTCTCTCTCTCTCTGTGTGTGTACAAAGATGAATGTAGGTGCTCACAGAAGCCAGAAGAGGTGTAAGATGCCCTGAAGCTGGAGTTGCAGACAGATGTGTGTAGCACATCATGAATGCTAGGAACTAAATTCAGGTGCCTGGCAAAACACAAGTGCTCTTAATTGCAGCACAATCTCTCCAGACCCAATTTTCAGCTTCTCACTTACAAAACTGATTTTCATATGGAGTTTGTGAAAATGTACTCCAGTCAAAAACAGACCATCGGAAATGAAACACTTGGTACAGGTCCATTGGAGAAGACATTTACATCTACAGCAGAATCTGACATCTTAACTTTGGTGTCTAGGAATCTTATTGGTTGTGTTTCATGTAGGTCCAGTGTCTTAGTTGCTTCTCTATTGCTATGATTGAACATCATGACAAAGGCAACTTAAGAAAGAAGGGTTTATTTGGAGCTCATGATTCCAGAGGAATAGGAGTCTATCACCATCAAAGGGAATATGGCAGGAGGCAGGCTGGCATGGCAATATATCAGCAGCTGAGAGTTCACAACTCCATCTACAAACCAGGAATCAGAGAGTTAGCTTGTGTAGTGGTAAATAGCTAATCTGCTCTGATCTCCTGGCAGGTGTTGACTAATCAAAACCTGTCATTGTTCTCTGGATTCCAGAATGAAAGACACACACACACACACACACACACACACACACACACACACACGCAAACTTTATATTTTGATATGCCTTGATTAGTTCAATTGTTGGGCACTTCCATACCTCCCCAAGGCTAGCACACACTCCTGTCTGGTATTACTGAGTTAACACTTTTTTAAAAAATTATTTTGTTAGATATTTTTTTCATTTACTTTTCAAATGCTATCCCGAATGTCCACTATACCATCCCCCCACCCTGTTCCCCTACCCACCCTCTCCCACTTCTTGGCCCTGGTGTTCCCCTGTATGGGGCATATGAAGTTTGCAAGACCAAGGGGCCTCTCTTACCAACGATGGATGACTAGGTCATCTTCTGCTATATGCAGCTAGAGACACAAACTCTGGGGGTACTGATTGGTTCATATTGTTGTTCTACCTATAGGGTTGCAGATCCCTTCAGTTCCTTGGGTAATTTCTCTAGCTCCTCCACTGGGAACTCTGTGTTCTATCCTATAGATAACTATGGGCATCCAATTCTATATTTGCCAGGCACTTGCAGAGCCTCACAAGAGATAGCTATATTAGTGTCCT
>NW_018392826.1:0-4609 GCF_900095145.1 Mus pahari | reverse complement strand
TTCTGACCCCATATGGAGATGCACACATGCTCTCTCTTCCCTTCCCTTCCCTTCCCTTCCCTTCCCTTTCTTTTCCTTTCCTTTCCTCTTTCCTTTCCCTTCACCTTCCCTTTTCTTTTCTTGTCTTGTCTTTTCTTTTCTTTTCTTGTCTTTTCTTTTCTTTTCTTTTGTTTTCTTTTCTTTTCTTTTCTTTTCTTTTCTTTTCTTTTCTTTTCTTTTCTGTCTTGTCCTGTCCTTTCCTTTCCTTTCCTTTCCTTTCCTTTCCTTTCCTTTCCTTTCCTTTCCTTTCCTTTCCTTACTTTTCCTCTCTCCTTTTTTCCTTTCCTTTCTTTCCTGTGTATTTCCGTTCCTTTCCCCTTCCACTTTCCCATTCTTTTCTTTTCTTTTCTTTTCTATTTTTTTTCAAGGCCTGATTGTCCCCAAGCTTGCAAAGATCTCAGTTTCTGCCTCCCTCCCACAATACAGTGCAATTTTCTTCTTCTGACCCCTTTTCTGCCTGAATCACTTGGTTCCTACCAGTCAATCCTAGATGAAAGGTTGCAAAGAAGCTCTAGGTTTGAAATTCCTACATCCCAGANGGAGAAAAGGAAAGGGGTGTCACTTCCAGCCTCTAATCCCTGAGGAATAATAGGTCTCTTTCCATCCTCCTGTTCTCCCTTGCCTCCAGGATTGGGCCAATTCAGAGTGTGGCAATGAGTTCATTTCCATTCACTCTGAGGATGGAAGAATAATAAATAAATAAATCTGTTGAACTGAGTATCTCAAATAAAAAATATGCAGATAAGCCAAAAGTTTTAAAAAGTGGAAAAAGATCCAAGATATAAATTGCAACCCTAAGAATGCTAGAGTTGCCATGTCAGGATCAGCAAAAAAATAGATGTTATAACAAAAATTACAGGATAAAGAAGGCTTTCTAATGATGAAAGGATTATANTATTAGGAAGTTATCCCAATAATGAACATTTAATTATCTAAGAATGGAGAACAAAGTGTATGAAGCAAAAAGTCACAGAAATACGATAGACTATTCATGAGTACTAATTGGAGAATTCAACAGCTACTTTCAGTAATGGATAGAACATGTGGTGATTTAACTAAGTGTGGTCCCCATAGACTCATGTTGGAATGTTTGGCCTAAAGGGACGGGTGCTACTAAGGAATGTGGCCTTGTTGAAGTGGATGTGGCCTGCTGGAGGAATTATGTCACTGTGTGAGGTGGAATGGAGGTCTCCTATGGTCAAGCTATACCCAGTGTGGCACATAGTTTCCTTCTGCCTGTGGGTCAAGATGTAGATCCACATCTCAGTTACTTTTGTACTACCATGTCTTCTTCCATGCCACCATGTTTCCTGCCATGATAATAATGTAGTAAACCTCTGAATCTGTAAGATATCCTCAATTAAATGTTGTCTTTTATAATGCTTACCATGGACATGGTGTTTCTTCACAGCAATTAAATCCTAAGACAGAACACTAAAGGGAAGACAACAATGAGGTAAAAGAGTTGAACAACACTCTGAAGCAAATCATTCTAGAAATAAATCTANACAATTCACCCAAGAATAGCAGAATAGACATTCTTCTCAAGTGCATCTAGAATATTCTCCATGTTAGATCATGCACTGTAAAAAAGAAGAAAAAAAAGAGGATAGAAATAGCATTAAGTATGTTCTTTAACCACAATATAATTAAGTTGGATATCTGTGAAAATTAAATAGTATAACAATGTATAAAGGAAGAAACAAAAAGGGGAATTAAGAAGTACTGTGAAAACACCACTCTTGGTGAAGAAGACCTATCATTCCAGCCATCTGAAGAGCTAAAGCAGGAGAACTGAAAGTTCAACCACAGAGAAAATAATTTGGAAATAAAACAAATGCAAAATGAGATGAAATATATGAATATGTACAAGATATTACTAAATTAGTTCTTAGGGGAATTTTTTAACTGTTAAAAAACAAAAACAAAACAAAACAAAAAACAGTAAATGGGGGCTGGAAATATGTCTCAGCAATTGCTGGTCTTTTAAGACGCTAGTTTGGTACCTATAACCTATATGTAGTAGTTCACTTCCATTTGCTACTCTATCTTTAAAGGATATAACACCTTCTTCTGAGCTCTTTGAACACCCATACACACATGCTCATTCACATACAAATAGCACACTCACATTTTCTTAAAGGTATCAACTCATTAATCTCTCAAGACACTGGAAGAAAAAGAAGAAAGTAAACAAGCCAAAACAATAAAATGATGGAGATTTGAGTGNAAATTAATAAGATATAGAATAGAAAAACAGTAGATAAACTGATTGTCTCATTTCCATAATGATGAGAAGCATATTGCCAGGTGGGCAGACCTGAGAGCTTATATCCTGATCCACAGGCATACAGGCAGAGAGAATTAGACTGGCCCTGGCATTGGCTTTTTAACAAGGCCACAACCAACCTTCTAGCCCTTCCCAGATATATGCACTAAAGACCAAACATTCATACTGATGAGCATATACGCACCATTCTCATTAAAAGTTGCCACAAAATGAGTAAGCTTTTGATTAGGTTAAGCAAGAAAATTTATTGAGATAAGTAGAGACTATTCCAGTTACAAGAATTAGAAATAATCTATGAGATGGAATAGCATCATGGTCTGAGGACACCTCCCACTTATAACTCCTAGCTCCCTAACATTTTTCTCAAGGTTTAAAAGCTTTTCTACTGGGCCTCTCTTCATAAGACTCTTTTGCCTTATGCCTCTTTGCCTTATATTTTGGGTCTACTTATATTTCTGTCTCTCCAAATCTGGAAAATTATGCTGTGTCTTTCATGGTTAAGATGTAAAAGCATTTCAGGTTGTNGGCTCCCATCTNCAGGCACATGCAAACTGCTTATGGATATATAGATCACTGGGTTCCNTCTTACNGAGGTTCAGATGTCTTCTGAGCATGAATACTACTGAAAAATTGTTTCATGCTGCTGTAGTCTACTGAGAAGGCAGCTCTTGAGTTGGATTTTGGCCTATTTGCTCCAGACCCAAGAATGTCTGTCTAAAATTTCCTCTAAAGTTTCTGTCCTGGGTCAGGATGGTCACATGACTCAGTAACAGAGAAAAAGAACAAAACAGAAGAACAGAGAAAAAGANACTTTGTGCTTAAAAATAGCTAAAATGTAAACTATTCACAATAGGAAAGCTGGTACTTACAGTATATTCCATTTCTTTTATATTGTAAGGATTATAAATTGAGTGCAAGTTTAAAAAATCTATGTATAGATAATCTTCATTTGCTGTGTATATATCTTGGATTCAACTCTTGATTACAAGAGTTGATGCACTCACCTGGGAGTTCCATGTAGCTTGCTGCCATCTTGTCTGATGACCTAGGCTCCCCTTGGAGTATATAACAACCATGAGGGTTGCCATGTGACTCATCCACCATCTGTACAAATGTTAAAGAAAGGGCACCCCTTGTGACTTTACCACTATTGAGGCTAAGGCAAACACATTATATAAATCAATGTAGGTACTACTCACTGAGCCCTCTGCTCATCATTGTACCTCCCTTTCATTAGACTGAGGAGGTTAATGCCAGGCTTCCAAGATTGTTTTGAAACTGAGTCATACAAAAAAACTGGAATTTTGCAAAAGCATAATATAAAAGATTCAGGAAAATGAGTCTCCAATCCCTTTGTGAAGTGTATTTATGATTTAATGTTTATTTTAATTCAAGAATTATAATTTAGTCTGTGGTATATAGTAGTGGAATGAACACCTCATTGCCACATTACAGGGCAGTTGCCTTTAAACTCTGCTTTATGTTTGTGTTTTCCCAANTGCTAAGAATATTTAACATTTTAAAATGTATTTCTCAAAAGTTAGTTTTTTTCCATATTTCTTTTTTACGATTTTTATTAGGTATTTACTTCATTTATATTTTAAATGCTATCCCCAAAGTCCCCTATAATCTCCCTGCCCCCACTCTCCTACCTGCCCACTTCCCCTTCTTGGCCTTGGTGTTCCCCTATACTGGGGCATATAAAGTTTGCAATAACAAGGGGCCTCTCTTCCCAATGATGACTGACTAGGCCATCTTCTGCTACATATGAAGCTAGAGACACAAGCTCTGGGGGTGCTGGTTAGTTCATATTCTTGTTCCAACTGTAGGGTTGCAGAGCCCTTCAGCTCCTTGGGTACTTTCTCTAGCTCCTCTATTAGGGGACCTGTGTTCCATCCAATAGCTGTCTGTGAGCATCCACTTCTGTGTTTGCCAGGCACTAGCGTAGCCTCATAAGAGACAGCTATATCAGGGTCCTTTCAGTAAAATCTTGCTAGCATATGCAATAGTGTCTGCATTTGGTGACTGATTTTGAGATCGAGCTGTGGGTGGGCAGTTTTTGGATGGTCGATCCTTTCGTCTCAGCTCCGACCTTTGTCTCTGTAACCCCTTCCATGGGAGTTTAGTTTCCAATTTTAAGAAGGGGCAAAGTGTCCACATTTTGGTCTTCCTTCTTCTTGAGTTTCATTTTACAAATTGTATATTGGGTATTCTAGGTTTCTGGGCTAATATCCACTTATCAGTGAGTGCATATCAAATGATTTCTTTTGTGATTGGGTT
>NW_018392825.1:3755-12587 GCF_900095145.1 Mus pahari | reverse complement strand
TTAACATCTTGGATCCCATCACTTATAACCTATTATTTATCCCTTAAAACTTCTGGTTCACAAAGGACTGGGGATTCTGGTGACAACCTATGTGGATGCCATCAACAGTGGAGCAGTGCCTTGTCTGGATGATGCTGTGACAACTCTGGCCCAGCGTGAGAACTCAGTAGCTGTGCAGAAGGCAGCCGACCACTACAGTGAGCAGATGGCCCAGCGACTGAGGCTTCCCACAGACACGCTCCAGGAGCTGCTGGATGTGCAAGCAGCCTGTGCGAAGGAAGCCATGGCTGTCTTCATGGAGAATTCCTTCAAGGATGAAGATCAGCAATTCCTGAAGAAGCTGGTGGTAATCTGTTGATGTCATTAACTGTCATGGCTCTACCCCTTCAAGACTTTAGTGTTGATGAGCCTTGATTGGCCATAGGTGCATTTATTATTCAAAGATTTGTGTTTCAGAGTATCATGATGAATATAGTTATGAAAATTTGCATGTTACCGTCCCAAAATTTCAGTCTAGTAATGTCTAACAGACGGAATAATGAGTATGTAGTGTCCTAAATCCTTTACCCAGATAATGGTTTTGGATTCTGATCCTGTCCAGGACATCTATAATGCTCCTGGAATGTGCTCTATTCATGTGTTCCTAAGACACCGTTTCTCACTGGAGTCTCACTACAGCCCACTGTTCTTTTTCTCCTTGTTTTATCACTGTGTTCTTGAAGATAGAATTCCAGGATGTGACACCCACGAGGAACCAGAGATGGTAGGATGCAGCTCCACCGCTTTTTGGAAGCTCTTAAGGACCAGGAACCTCAAGAACATTTACTGTGGAAGACAGTAAAAGTAAAGTAAAAGTCTTCCACAGATTTTTGAGCATCTAAATTCAGGTTTTAGTACTTCCCAACCCCTTGAGGTCTTATTACACTGGAATGCTTTCTCATGGGAAATATATTCACTCTTCAATGACTTTTCTTGGAATTTTTTCCCTTCTACAGCTCCAATTGTGTCAGATCGCTGTACACTTCCCTTGTAGGAATTAATAGGCGAGAAGACAGAGCTTTTCCTGTTGAAGAATGAAGAGGCATCTGATAAATACTGCCAGGAAGAACTGGATCGACTGTCAAAGGATTTCATGGAAAATATCTCAACATTTTCTGTTCCTGGGGGACACAGGCTCTACATGGACATGAGGGAGAAGATTGAGCATGAGTACTGGCAGGTTCCCAGGAAAGGGGTCAAGGTGAGGAGCTGGGACCACGGGAGCTAAGCTCAGAGGGAAGGGCATGTCATAACACATGAACACATGACACTGTTTAAGAGGAATAAGAAAACATGAAAATAGCCTGGAACCTTTAGCTTTATGTTGGTGTTGGTGACCAAAACCAGGGATTTGCAGTGCAAGACATGTGCTTTACCAGAACTATGCTTGGTGCAAAATGGCTCCTATTTATTATGAATACAAAATTCAGACTATATTTAGAAATATTCCCATAAAGCATTCTGAGTGATAACTTTATATGTCTGTCAGGATGGTCGTCTACCTATGGAATAGTAAGTGTAATAAAGCGGCTAAAGTAGCACCCTGTTATCGCCAGTGATGCCATTGGAAGTCCTTTCTTTAGACATTTCCTTAGATATTTAAATGCACTGAGCAATGCTCCCACTAGTGTGCACAGTCACACACTTCTACCACAAAGCCCGGGCAGTTAAAGTGACTTGACTATGAATATACCAAACAAGAGCAATAGGAAGTGGCTCCTACACAATCATGCAGTAGTTTACACTGGGATACAATATCTGAGGTCATCATAGGTTGCAGCATACACAGCTGCACATGACTCAGACAGGATGCATCTGAGCATAGGCAGGTGTCTCTTGCAGAGGTGACTGGAGGGAACCACCGATCAGGAAGTATCCAGGGCCACTGAAGAGCTTGGGCCATGTGCAGGCTTCACTGTGGCATTTAACAATGAGACACATGAGGACTCTGTTGAGTCTCACGGATACTCTCTCAGGATTTATCAGGGTTCTTTGCTCCCTCTTGGTCCTGCAGGCAAGTGAAGTCTTCCAGAGCTTTCTGCAGTCACAGGCCATCATCGAGAGTTCCATCCTGCAGGCAGATGCAGCCCTCACTGCTGGGGAGAAGGCCATTGCAGGTACAGGAACATGTCTCCTGGCTCTCAGGGGAGGTCAGATTCCTNCCATGGCTTTGTGNTGGAAGCCATAGCAAACCCATGCCAAGAGCAGTAGCTTTCTATCTTTCTGTGGATGCCAAACTTGGAAGCCACAGGCAGTTCTGGCAGTGTTTCAGTCACATGGGCAGGGTTTTCTTCATTACCCTCAGAAACATGCTCTCCAGGTGTGGACCAAGGGGAAGTCTGGTTTCCTATGCTCCCTTTCAAATTTGAATTGCTTTTGGCATTCTGAAATGTTGACATTTTACTTGAACCATCTGTTTCATCTCTCCCTGAATCTTCCTGGGGCAGAGGAGCGCGCCCAGAAGGAGGCAGCTGAGAAGGAGCAGGAGCTGCTAAGAAAGGAGCAGAAGGAGCAGCAGGAGTATATGGAGGCTCAAGAGAAAAGTCACAAGGAAAACCTAGAGCAACTGAGGAGAAAGCTGATGCAGGAGAAAGAGCAGGTCATCAAAGACCATAAAGTGATGTTGGAGAAGCTAATGAAGGTGGGGTCCCTGATCCTCCTGGTGGTCTTTGTACCCCAGGCAGTGGGAGAAAGTTGTCAACCAGGTCATGGGAGGGACACCATCATAATATATTATTGCTAAGAGTCTCTCCACACCATGTGTTATGGTTCATGTAGACCTTGAATTTTGCTCCTGATGTAGACTCTGGAGACATCAGGTTTTCTGTTGTTCCTTTAGAGTTTTAATGACTACCGTGGTTTGGCTTATAGATTTGGGATATTTAAAAATGATCTTATGAGGGTTCACTAAATAAACTTACCAACCAAGCAGTGTATTAATGCCAGCAACTGGTCTGGGTTGTCCAGGTCATCCAGCACATGACTGTCCTCCATAACCCTGCCCACCCAATCCTAACCTCCACAGGATGATTTTGGTAACATTAAACTGAAGAAATGTCCATTGTCAAAGACACAGTGAACCTGCAGCTTCTGCATGTTCTATAGCTGCCCGTTGTGTAGATAGCCTGCTTGAAGAAGCACATGACATTGGAGAGATTCCCATTGTCCATCTGTAAGTGAAATGGTAATCAGCTTCTTCATCATCCTATTAGTTATCCCCATCTGCACAATATAGTTGTCACACAGTCTCCGTGGGTTGAGCTCTGTACAATCAGGCCAGTGGCATTTTTTTTGTGGTCATGAGCGTAAGCACATCTTCACAACTCTGCTAGCATCGCAGCTGAAACAAACATGGTGGATCAGGATTAGTAAATTTTCAACTCTGCTTCCTCATAATGTGTAGGTCTCACTTTGGTGCATATTGTTCATGGTAAGGGAAAGTTTTTAGAAATATACTAAGGACCACTTGCTGAAGGTTTGAAACTGTAAATTGTACAATGTTAGGACTTGACAATATTTACTTCTCTGTCATGTTCACTGTTTTAGGATCAAAAGGCTTTCCTTGAGGAAGGATTTAAGAAAAAAGCTGAAGAAATGAACAAAGAGATAAAGCAACTGAAAGATTCCATCAAGTATAAGGAAGTAATCATTACTCTCATTAAGGAAATTATCTTACCTGGACTTTCTACATTTCTTTTTAGTTCCCTTTTAGGGCCTGCAAAGCCATTAAGATTGAGTCTTTCACGATTGTGGAAACGATAGACTGAAATACACTTTGCTTCCTACATGTCTACACAGACAATGCTTGCCTTTAGAGGACACATTTTTGAAATCAGTCCTATGGAAGCTATGCAATTAGTCATTACATGCTATTATTGTTGGCCAATTTGATTGCATATAGAATTAGCTAGTAGATAAATTTTTCTGTACTCCTATAAGGACCATGTAGCCCAGGTTAGCTTGTGGGGGATTGTCTCAGGTTAATACGGTAGGGAACCCATCCTATGTGTGGACAGCACCATTCCTGTGGACTGAAGACACAGAGAAAGATGAAAACAAATGGCCCTACCACTTGTGGCTTCCAAACTATGGATGCCATACAACAAGCCAGCCTCGACTTCTCTCAGAATGCATTCTCCAGCCTTAACAGAATGTGTCATCATGATTCATGGACCACATCAAACCCTTTCTTCAGTTGGTTTTGTGAGGGTATTTCATCACAGCAAGAGGAAAAGTCATTGATATCATAATGGTGATAATCATGGAAACTACTTAAACATCACTGTGTTAGATTGGAAACAAATTTTAATATAAGTTGAACTTGGAGTACTATATAGTCAAGAATCAAATGTCAGTCAAGCTGTCTGTATAATGATCTGAATTGAGCTAAAATATATCTAAAAAATAAAGTCAAAACACCATATAACCCAGTGATTATTAGAAATGCTAGTATGCCATGCAGACATACAAGAACACTAATAAAATGCCCTTGGGAAGATTAATCAAAAGCCTGATCTACTGGCTTCGTCCAGGGAGAATAAGTTGGAGTCAAAAGTTGGAGGGATGCGTGCATTCCATGACATGCTCAGTCTTACACAGTTTATGAAGAGTAGAGAAAGCGAATTTACATATTAAGATAGAAACAATCAGTTAAAACTCACCACTGCACGGTGAAATCTCTGCCTCTGGAAATGGAAGACACCACTAGAAGTCACCCAAGACCAAGGCTTAAGTACCAGCAAACATAACATTTGCAGCTTAATGATGTTTTCCTTAGTGGCTTTGCCATTTTAAAAGTAATTTAAATAATGCATTTTATGTAAACACATAATCTAAATATTTTTCAACGGGCAATCAAAGTAATTTATACATGCTGTTTTTACATCATATTTATTTATTTGCAAATGATGGGGAAAATGTATTAAAAGAGAAATGATAGTATAGAGTATAAGAGAGTCCATGTGGGACATGGGAGGTGGGCAGCTCAGAGATGGCTCTGGGTCAAGAGTGCGCAATGTTCATCCAGGGTAGCTCAGTTCCTGGGGCAGGCAACAACTACCTGTAAACCTAACTCCAAGGGATCCGCTTTCCTTTCCTGACACCCAAGGGCCCTGGTACTTCCATCACATATCCCCAGTTTACTCGTATACATACAAGTAAGATTTAAAGGAATACACTGTTATCATTGATAATGGGCCATATGAGTAAAGAGATACAAGGACCCTTACTAGTGCATTAATGAATATAATGTTTTTAGAGTGTACCCACCCTCAGCTCTCTAAGTCATCCTCAAATTCCCCTCCCACCTTCATGTCTTCTCCTCCCCCACCTCTTCCTCTCTTTTCTTACCCTGAATAAAGTAATGCTTGCCTCATGTCCCTAAGCATTAGACACCATCTACCAGACCATGGACAATTTATCATGACCCACACCCACATACAAAACACACTGTCCCTCTCTCAGTGACCAGATATCAACTGCTAGTAGTTCCTCAGCTGGAGGTGGGGTCTCATGAGCTCACTGTCTCTCCACACTGGATGTTGACTGGCTTGATAGTGTGTATCTTGATCCAACAACCATAACTACTGTCATAGTCCTATCATATCCAGAAAATATCATTTTAGAACAATATGGTCTTATTTTTAAAATACTTACATTAATTATTTCAAAATTAAAATGTAGACATTCTTATGATTTCTGGAATCTAGGAGAAGCCTACTTGCTCTCTATTAATGCCTTGTAAGATGTCACGTTCAAAAGGATGAACTGAGTAAAGGCGAGATCTTGGTGCTGTTTTATTGGGAGCCACTTTGTTTGCTTCAGTGAAAGCTTGCATGCCAGGCACAGTCAAGGCAGGTCAGGGTCTGATGGCAGGTTTCCTGGCCTGCTGACTCATGGAACTATAAGAGGAAACACACTTGAGGCTCAAGGCAAGGGGATGAACATTCAGTTCATCTCGGTGGAAGGACCAGGGAAGACTGAATGGGAAGAGACATCCTGTGTGCACATCAGCCATTGTTTCTGCTACCTTGTGACTTTGTTTCCCACAGTACTGAGAAATACAAGAAGGCTAAGAAAAATAAACTCGAGGCCGATGTGGTATTCACCTGCAGCCTTCCCTATTCTAATCCTTGTCTCTGAGTCTTCTTTCTGTCTTTTCTATAATCATCCTCACGCCCCCTTCAGAGGCTGCTTGGCTTTGTGCCTTAGGGACAGGCACACTCTAATTTAGGTTGTGACTTCCTGAGGTGGACAGAATCCTATCTTTTTAGTACTAGATCCCTTGATAGGGAATGAGAGTTGCAGGAACATTCAGAAAAAGAAACAAGGTTTGACCAAGTATAATGTCAGATGTGGTCCTGACAATTTAACGCATAAAAGTAAACATAAGGCCTTGTTAGTATTTGAGATTTCAGTCTGGTGCCTAAAAACAGTTTTGGAAGAGTGAAACTACAAGGGCTGAGATGACAGTGTGCTGGGTTGGTCCATACGTGGATGTTGAAGCCATTGTAAATGGCAATAATTGTTATGGGAGGAAAAATGGGAGAAGTCTAACATTGACCATCAATGAGGAATGGAAGAACAGTGTCTTCACTGAGGATAAGGTGAGGAAGGAGAATTGATATCTACAATGACTGAGATACTTCCAGAGAGAGGGGAGAAGAGGTGTGAACTGAGAAAGCAGAACAGGGGGNCTCCAACCACATGTTTAGATGGAAGGAAGGTAGAATTTCTGGGATCTGTTTTAGATAATTTTCAGAAAGCAAAACCACCAAGGGACGCAGAAGCTTCCATTGTGCCCAGGTCTACAAGAAGGAAGTGTGCTGGTGATGAGTATTTTCCCAAAGGCACAGAGAAGGCAATTGTGAAAGATGTATCCTGACTTCAAACATATCAGTCTTTTAAAAATGCAGGAGGTGGACACATTGTGAACCCCAGTGTATCCACTGATATGTCACCAGCTCTTAAACATATACTCTCCACATCTCAGTCAGGCAAACACACATACACACTCCCTACCCCCACAGCCTTCCTGACCTGCTGGTGTGGTAAGCAGAAAATATTTCCATTTTGGTTCTCAGCAGCCTTGTCTAGAATGAGGTAGGCAGATAGCAAAGCAAATTTTAATTTATTTTGTTACTATTTAGTTGACATTAAGTCCAATTAAACATTTGTTGCCACTTCAAGACATAAGTGCTACATATTGCAGTTGCAGAGTTGAGGATATCCTACATGGCCAGTTACCACTGAGATCATGGGATATATGTTATATATTAAACTGAGTTATGCTACACGGGATGATAATGTCCCCACCTCAAGACTCACAGACAGTCCAACAAAGGTGTTTGATTGGTAACACAGGTTAAACAACTTTAAATGNAATAAANCTGATTGCCACAGGCATCCAACAATTCATTGGGAGTGGATTTGAACTCTGGGAGTCATGGCTGTTAGCAGAGATCCAGTGCCACTCTGAGAAGTGTGGTGGCATCCCTGGTCTGTGATGCAGGAGGTCTGGATCTTTAAGTGAGTTCTTGTCTGTAGACAAAAGGAATAGCAGCAGAGCCTAAGGCAAGAGCCTGTCCCCTGGCCTGCAATTGTAGGACAAGTCCTGAAGCTTCAGTGAACTCCAGCTAGAGGGAGAATCCCTAGACTCAGGGGTACTTTTCTCAGGTTTAGCCTATGCCTGGTCAGTCTTGTTTTTCCTGCAAAAAGTTACATGAATTCGTTGATTTGTGTGCATGCATGTGTGTACACATGCCACAGTGTATATTCCAGTCAGAAGACAGATTTCAGGATCTTTTGTGGTCAGACNGTCTGAATGTGGATATATAAAGAAAGGAAGACCATCAGGGAAGACTGTCCCAGCCTAAGCCCTCTGCAGGTGCTTGTCAAAGGTTTCCTGCAGTTCTGGGTGCTGCTGTGGCCCTTGCAGCCTGATGCTTTCTTTAGTAGTGCAGGATTTTGCTCAGCCTGGGCTTTTGTTTCTTTTGATGTGGCTGCTGCTACTGCACAAATGATGCTCTGTGGTTGGTTTATGGAGCTCCAGCCTGCCTCCCAGCTGTCAGAAAGGTGTTAGAAAGCTCAGGGTAGGACGACTGGTTGCCCTTTTCCCTGGCAGTGTACACTATGGCAGGAAATCCTCAGCAGGGAGGCTGCCAGTTTACAGGAATTTCACATGACGACCACCTAGATGAAGACCTATAGGCAATCAATGCTGCTCAGAGGGAGAATCGATGTTCTACTAGTAGAAGCACCCTCTTAGATTATTCAATTATTAATGGTCATCCCTAAATACATACACATACAGTAATACCAAAGAGACTCAATAGATCACATGTTCATGTGCCCATGCACACAGATGTGTCTTTACATCCCTTCAGAGGAAGGCATCCTGTCCAGTAGGTATGGAAACTATGTCTAGTCATTCCTTGCCAATTTCTGAGAAAAAATTTGCTAAAATTCCCAAACTATGTGACATTTTTTTTTTTTGACATCATGCCTCAGTGATCAATGTATGGCCTAACCAGATTATAATTTTCATCCTTACTTGTTGGCGTTTAAGAGCTATGATGGCCTTCCTTGGACTGAAGTTTTGAATACAGTGGGATAGTATTCGATATAAATCAGTAATTTCTTAGCTACAAGGATGAATGAGTTCTCAAGTTATTAGAAATAGCACATGAGTTCAATTTTATTTCAACCACTGAGTTTTTTTTACTTATTATTTTATTTTATTAGATATTTTCTTTATTTATAATTCAAATGCTATCCCGAAAGTTCCCTATATCC
>NW_018392825.1:0-2850 GCF_900095145.1 Mus pahari | reverse complement strand
TTGTTGACAGTGTCTTTTGCCTTACAGAAGCTTTGCAATTTTATGAGGTCCCATTTGCCAATTCTTGATTTTACAGCACAAGCCATTGGTGTTCTGTTTAGNAATTTTTTCCCTGTGCCCATATCTTTGAGGCTTTTCCCCATTTTCTCCTCTATTAATTTCAGTGTCTCTAGTTTTATGTGGAGGTCTTTGATTCACTTAGAGTTGAGCTTTGTACAAGGATATAAGAACGGATCAATTCTCATTCTTCTACATGATAACCGCCAGTTGTGCCAGCACCATTTGTTGAAAATGCTGTCTTTTTCCACTGGATGGTTTTAGCTCTCTTGTCAAAGTTCAAGTGACCATAGGTGTGTGGGTTCATTTCTGGATCTTCAATTCTATTCCATTGATCTACTTGTCTGTCGCTGTACCAGTACCATGCAGTTTTTATCACAATGGCTCTGTAGTACAGCTTGAAGTCACGCATGGTGATTCCACCAGAGGTTCTTTTGTTGTTGAGAATGTTTTTTGTTATCCTAGGTTTTTTACTATTCCAGATGAATTTGCAAATCGCCCTTTTTAACTCTGTGAAGAATTGATTTGGAATTTTGATGGAGATTGCATTGAATCTGTAGATTGCTTTCAGCAGGATGGCCATTTTGACTATGTTAATCCTGCCAATCCATAAGCATCAGAGATCTTTCCATCTTCTGAGATCTTCTTCAACTTCTTTCTTCAGAGATTTGAACTTCTTATCATACAGATCTTTCACTTCCTTAGTTAGAGTCACACCAAGGTATTTTATATTTTTTGTGACTATTTTGAAGGGTGTTGTTTCCCTAATTTCTTTCTCAGCCTGTTTATTGTTTGTGTGAAGAAAGGCCACTGATGTGTTTGAGTTAGTTTTATATCCAGCTACTGCACTGAAGCTGTTTATCAGGTTTAGGAGTTCTCTGGAACCACAGAATTTCTTAATAATAAATGTACCAAAGTATCAGCTGAATATTTTCCAAGGTCAAGGCAAACTCCAATGGCAGCTAATTCTTCCCATGTCAACAATGCCCAGCATGCATATCGTCACCTTCAGTATCATGGATATAGCCATACCAGAGCGGTCTTACTCATATGCTTCTAAGGATCTTGAAAGGATGAATCTGCATTCGTTTTCTCTACCATAGTTACTCCAGAATTCTCGTGTTTTTCTTCAGTGGACTCTCCAGACTTTCGGTGTAAAAATGTGAAGGTACCTGAAATGGAAGAGCATGCAAATCCAGCTCAGACAGAAACTGGAAGTGTCAAGAGGCATTTGCCCAAGAGGCTGACATCTAAGTTGATATTTGTTCTCCCCAAACAAAATCAAAGTCCATAGGGGACTCTGTAAAACCCTTTCTATCATGAAACCATCCCTTCTGTGGGTGCTGTTGGATCACATTCTTCCTCAGGGATCTTTCAGTATATCAATAAATACCATAAATATTTCCTGGCTGTCTTAGGGTTTTACTACTGTGAAGAGACACCATGACCAAAGCAAGTCATATAAAGGGTAACATACTTTTGGGGGTGGATTACAGATTCAGAGTTTCAGTCCACTATTGTCAAGGTGCATGAGAGCATCCAGGCAGGCATGATGCAGGAGGAGCTAAGATTCTACATCATCATTTGGAGACTCTAGCAGAATACTAACTTCCAGGCAGGTAGGATGAGGTAAGGGTCATAAAGCCCACACCCACAGTGACACACACACTCCAACAAGGTCACACCCACCCCCAAAGGCCACACCCACTCCAACAAGGCCACACGCACATTGAACACGTACTCCAAAAAGGCCATACCTCCTAACAGTATCATTCTGTGGGCCTAGCATATATAAACCATCACAGTGGTAGAGTCAGTCTTTACCTAGTTAGGATTTACGAAAAAGGAGGCCTATAACACTGCATGACTGCTCAGTGTAACTCCCTTTCCCTTATCCACAGGAGGCAACCCCAGATCTATAAGCTTCAACATGCCCACAGAGTATAAAGTTTCCTCTCCAGATTGGCGAGTTCTGTCTTTAACACTCAGAATTTTTAAAAAAATATTCTATGGCACAGTTATCTGAAAAAATCATGATACCAGCATTCTAGAGCAATCCAAATTTTTCTGTTCTTACATCTTCTCTAATGCAAGTCTTAGGACCAGGAGTCAAGGTCACAGGGATTTGTGAGTCTCCTTTATAAGTCATATTTCTGTGTGGTACTGTGCACTGAGTATTTCATTGTAGCACATTATTCAGTACTTTGGTTTCTTTCTATACAGAAACATGTATTTGATAATATTCATGTCTTAGTAATTTTTCTAGTACTGTACCAAGGTACCATGAGCAAGGCAATGTACAGAAGAAATTATTTATTAGAGGGTCATGGTTTCAGAGTGTGATTCCGTGACCATGATGGCAGGGAGCCTGCACACAGGTGAGCAGGCATGCCCTGGAGCAGTAGCTGAGATCTTCCTCACCTCTGATGCACAAGCACAAGGCAGAGACAAAGAGCTATGTGGGAATGTGAGTCTTTTGAAATCTCAAAGCCCACACCAGTGACAGCAACTTCAACGAGGACACACCCCCAATCCTTCCCAACCAGTTTTGCCAACTGGGGACCAAGCATTTAAATCCATTAGCCTAAAGATTAAACCACCACAATTGGTATACCATATTGAAATGTGTGTTCTTTCTTACAACTTCTCAGATATGTTGTTGGCATCATGTGTCTCCATGTGCATGAAGGTCCCCATCTTTAATGAAATAGGATTAACTAAAAAAATATGAGAACACATTTTTTTTCTTCAGTGAAGTCACACAAGTAATTTGTTTTTAAAAGATTATTTAGA
>NW_018392824.1:30677-31711 GCF_900095145.1 Mus pahari | reverse complement strand
TGGGTAGGGGAACAGAGGTGGGGGGAGGGGTATGGGAATCTTTCGGGATAGCATTTGAAATGTAAATAAAGAAAATAATAATAATAATAAAAAAATACACTTATAAAAAAAAAAAAAAAAGAAATGTTTCAGTAGATAAACATGGTCCTCAGTTAAAGGATAAGGCCATCCACCCATCGCAAAAATTTTGACCCAGAATTGATCCTGTCTAAAGGAAATGCAGAGGCAAAAATATGTAGAAGAGACTGAAGGAAAGGCCATCCAGAGACCACTCCAACTTGGGATCCATCTCATGTGCAGACACCAAACCCTGATACTATTGCTGATGCCAAGTTGTGCTTGCAGACAGGAGCCTGGCATGGCTGTCCTCTGAGTGCCTGACTGAGACAGATGAAGTTCCTTACAGCCAACAATTGGACTGAGCCTGGGAACACCTATGGAAGAATTAGGGGAAGAACTAAAGGAGCTGAAGGGGATTGCAAACCCATAAGAACAGCAGTAGCAATTAACCTGATCCCTCAGAGCTCTCAGTGACCAAGCCTCCAACCAAAGAGCATACATGGGCTAGTCTATGGCCTGTGCTCCATATGGAGCAGAGGACTGTGTTGTCTGGCCTGAGTGGAAGAGGATACCCTTGGGTCTATGGAGGCTTGATTCCCCAGAGAAGGGAGAGGCTAGAGGGGTAAGGTAGGAGTTGTTGGGTGGGGGAGCACCTTCTAAAAGATGAAAGGGAGGAGGGATGGGTTGAGGTTCTCATGGAGGGAGGAATGGGAAAGGGGATAACATTTAAACTGTAAATAAATAAAATAATTAATAACAATCAATAAAAATAAATCTTTAAAAAAAGATTATATTGGGTATTGGGTATCTATTTGCCCAAGAATTTCATAAATTCATTTTTTTCAATAGCTGAGTAGTACTCCATTGNGTAAATGTAACACAGTTTCTGTATCCATTCCTCTATTGAGGGACATCTGGGTTCTTTCCAGCTTCTGGCTATTATAAATAAGGCTGCTATGAACATAGTGGAGCAT
>NW_018392824.1:28377-29687 GCF_900095145.1 Mus pahari | reverse complement strand
AAAAAAATTGTATCTTTGAACAACATGCACTTTTCCCCCAAGATTAAATGTTCATGAGACTGTACAGAAAAGAATAAGGCCAGGTCTGAGGACTTAAAAATGGTATGTTTGTAAATGAAGAAAATATCTAATAAAAAAAATTAAAAAGAAGAAACTTCACAAGTCAAAACAAACAAACAAACAAAAAAAAAACAAAAAGAAAAACCCAAGGTGTGTTTGAGTTTCAAGTTAACAACACAGTGATCTCTGGTGGTTGATTTTGTTTTCCAACCTGACAAGTATCAAGAATCACTTGGGATACTGTACTATACATATAGGGACTCTTGAGCTTAGTGTAGATTCTGAAAATTCCTTTGCATAATTGCCTTGCTTGGTCTAACTGACATAAAAAGATCCCACTTAAAGAAGGAGTCGTAGTGCTGAAATTGCGGTTTGGATTATAAGAAACATGAACCTAGCTGAGCAAAAACATCTATCACCTTCTGTGTCCAACCACAACACAGCCTAAATGCTGCATTATCTTGAAATTTTTGTTATCAAGTCACTCAGTTCATAGTATGAATTCAACCTCATGGATGTTTTCATATCATGGTCAATATGTAATCCTCCATTAATCTTTGTTCATAGAACTCTAGGGATTTTCTCTATAGCATCTAAGAGCTCCTTCAATTTCCCCAGCAGAGAACAACCAAATAGGAAGAACAATACAGTCAGCTTTGTCTGTGCAACAACTTCACATATCTGGTATACATTTTATATGTTGATTACTTTCACAATACCATGACTAAAATTCCTGGCGGAAACAGGTTAAAGGAAGAAAAATAGTGTGTGTTATGAATTCAAGAGTTTAATTATAACGGGCAGATCATGGCAGAATTTGTGGAAGCAGGTATTGGTGGCAGAGTATTCTCATATCATCAAGACCAGCATTCATTACTGCAATTGAAGGCTAGATTATAAATGTCCCATTTGACAGGAAGACTCTACCATCTAAAGGCTTATTACCCTCCAAAATATCACCACCAGCATCCCAACATGAAACTAGGAGATATAACTTTTAATATCATCCTCAACTAAATTTTAGGCATCATGAAGACAGTGAATTGTGTCTTCCTCTAAATAGCATGAGTTTTTTTTTAATAACAACCTTTTATTGTTAGACATAACTCAATATATGACAATAGTTGATTCATCTCTCTGATGGCAGTGACCCAATAATCTAGTTATCCACTCTAGGCTCCATCTTTGAAAAGATTCTGTCTTCTCAGCACCATGATATTGAGGGTCAAACTTTGAAAATATGTACCTGT
>NW_018392824.1:17947-25037 GCF_900095145.1 Mus pahari | reverse complement strand
TATTTCTCCACAACCTCGCCAGCATCTGCTGTCACCTGAATCTTTAATCTTGGCCATTCTGACTGGTGTGAGATGGAATCTCAGGGTTGTTTTGATTTATAGCATGAGTTTTAAGCTAAATAAGGAGCCTTGCAAAGAATTATTTTTCCTGAACCTATTTTCAGTCATTCAGAATCAGTGGAAGCCCAACATAAGCAGCATTACCATCTAAACTCAATGGTCTAAATAAATGAATTTTATGTTAAAAAACTCTTCAGGTGTTTTCCTTTCTAATCTTTATCTCCAGAAGCAAGGACTCTTTTAATGTTTAATAGCCACATACAATCCCTTGTTTAATATACTTCACTGTAGAAATCCCCTGAGTGTTTTTGTATTGTGGGCTTTCCTTTTACTCTAATTTTTGGCTGTAAATGTATCTTTGATGTTCATACTTTCAGTATAGAAAATTAATAGTTATCGATCTGGTCTTCTATAAGTGTATGTAATAACCCAGAGTTCTCATCATTTTGTGACAATTAAAAACTCTTGGGTTTTTTTGAAGGTTGTGAAAACTAGTATGAAGAAGGAACTCGAGGCAGCAAAGAAAAAATCTTCTCCAAGAGACTTGTTCCGCATCCCCATCTTACGTAAGCGGATATGTGTCATGTCCTTTAGAAGGTATGCTTACAATGTGCCTATTGAAATAGTGTAGAGACAAATTTTCTCATTGACGGATTTGAGGTAGAATATGACAATTTCTGTTGCTAGAAGTAATCAAATAGTTTTGAGTATAGCCACACAGAACTTAACTTCATGCCAGGCTCATCATCATGGGCTGATGGTGACAATGCCAAACACTATAAACTTGGATGTTGTTACTCCCCAGTTGTCTCATTCCCTTCAAAGAAGATAAAAACTCCAATACAATGTACATAAATACATTGAACTCAAGAACATGCATAAATATAAAGATGGAACCTTCATACAGTTGAATGTACGGAAAGACCCACCATGTATACTACAAACCCACTAACACCTTCCAAAACTTCAAGAGTGATTATGATGTGATCACTCATCACACAATGATTCTTGGTGGCTATAAAATTATACCCTAGATGTAAAAAATCCCCAAGGGCAAAATGCCTTCATAGTAAAACTACTAGAATTAGGTTTCTTGTTCAATATTATTAACACCTGTTAAACATCAATTCTAAACCTTGTGATATGCTGTTTTTCTTTTTTTCACTATAGACATTTACTTACAGTATCTTATTTTGGCCTATCACTTCACCTCCAACACCTGAGTACTAATATTATCCTGTTGCAGTTTCTCATTAATGCATTGGCCATACTAATCAGTGTTAGCGGACACTTTGTTCTTAATCACATGGGACGTAGAATAACCCAGCTGGTTCTCATGTCCCTGAGGGGAATCTTCATGTTGACTGCTGCATTTGTACCTCAAGGTAAGGAAAGAGTACAAGGTAAGCAAAAAAAAAAATCTATGTTCTTCCATTTTTTTCAGGATTTATCATCCCTTACGTACAATATATCAGAGCACTAATCAAATAATTTCTGGTAGCCATGTTGGAAACTCAAGGCACATAGTCCATTAAGGAGCTGGATAAAAACAGAAGTCAAAATTTAGTAAAGAATATTTATTACAGTTAAAAGTGTCTGGAGCTGGTGTCATTTATTACCATTATAGATTATTCATTTTTGGTCATTACATTTTTATTCTAGCCATATATGTTTTAGGCCTTATAATTCTACCCCATATTACACGAAAATGTCTGACCAACTGTATGTACTATATATGCCAGTTGCGTTGTTAGTCAAGAAAATAATTTTCAGTTGTATTGGAATATAGGCAATGTGCAGAGAAGAACAAGTAGATTGAGAATTAAAAATCTCAAGACTGGGGCAGTCTCTGGATGGCCCATCCTTTCGTCTTAGCTCCAAACTTTGTCTTTTTGCAACTCTTTCCATGGGTATTTTGTTCCCTATTCTAAGGAGAAATGAAGCATCCTACACCACCCGGGGATCTATCCCATAATCAGCCATCAAACGCAGACACTATGGCATATGACAGCAAGATTTTTGCTGAACGGACTCTGATATAGCTGTCTCATGTGAGGCTAGGCCAGTGCCTGGCAAATACAGAAGTGGATGCTTACAGTCATCTATTGGATGGAACACAGGGTCCCCAATGGAGGAGTTAGAGAAAGTACCCAAGGAGCTCAAGGGGGCTGCAACCCTATAGGTGGAACAANAATATGAACNAACCAGTACCCCCAGAGCTCGTGTCTCTAGCTGCATATGTAGCAGAAGATGGCCTAGTTGGCCATCATTGGGAAGAGAGGCCCCTTGGTCTTGCAAACTTTATATGCCCCAGTACAGGGGAACACCAGTGCCAGGAAGCAGGAATGGGTGGGTAGGGGAGCAGGGCAGGGGGAGGGTATAGAGGACTTTCAGGATAGCATTTGAAATGTAAATGAAGAAAATACCTAATAAAATATTGAAAAAAATCTCAAGACTGTTTACTAAATTAAGTACCTATATGTAATAAGTAGTGGTACTTATGTGGTTCACTAGCTTTGCTAAAATGCAGGATTGTAATGTTTTTTTTTTTTAATTTCACAATGATGGGTTCTATAATTCTTGAACTCTCAGTTTCTCTCTCTCTTTGTCTTAGTCACTGTCTATTTCTTTGAAGAGACACCATGATTAATGGAGAGTCTCATAAATGAAAGCACTTAAATGGAGGTTTGCTTAATGTGTCAGTGATTTAGTTCACTACCATCATAACAAGGCTCATGACCATAGAAAAGCAGGGACCTGGTAAATCAGCTAATATAAAACCTGATTCATAGACCAAGGGAGAGACTGGCCTGGGATGGGCTTTTGACACCTCAAATTCCAACCTATGATACAATTCCTACAATATACCTACTTATCATTCTATCATTTTCCAATAGTGGCACTGGCCCCAGTGACTAAGCATTCAAAACTATGAGTCTTAAGGGGTTGTTTTTATTCAACCTACCACTTCCAATCTCTGAGCCCCATAGGCACTCAGTCCAACTTCACAAGTCCCAACAATCTATTGCTGATTCCACACTGTTTAAAACTCCAAAGTTTAAGTCTCTCTCACACTCACAGCTATCTCTTAAATCCAATCTGTTGTAAATTCAAAATAAAAAACCTGATCACATCCAATATACAATGGCACAGAATGTTCATTACTATTCCAAAAGGGAAGAGATAGACAACGTGGAGCTACTATCCCAAAGCAAATGAAAACCTGTAGGGCAACCTCCACACTCCGCAATTCCGTGTCTGATGTCAAATGCCCTTTTGATTCTGAACTCCTTTCATCCTTGTTTGCTGTAACCTATTTCGATGTCTTGGGACATCTGCTCTGCAGCTCCCCTTTGCATGTATGACTCTGGCATCTTCAACATCTTGAGGTCTCAAATGAAAGCTAGAGTTCACTTTCAGAACTTCAGACTATGGTCTCTTTTGGTCTCCATCAGGGAACTGCCTGACACATGCTTGCAACCAAATGTTTCCAAAGTCATGGAGGTAGATTTAACCACCCCATTTTTACACCCTTGCCTTTTAGTCCAGATCCAATTGACTAAACCTATCAAGTTCGGCTGTTTGGTGGGAATGGAACTTGGCCTCCTTATTTAATTATATTAGCACCAGCTTTCTTTTGGTGATGGTTTCATTTGCAACTTAAGTTTTTTAAAAACAATTTTGAAAAGTTGGAAGCATAGCTAGTTTAGTGCTTACACTGAGGTTATCACTCCATTTATTCCACTAAGCATTAGACTGTTTTTAATTTTTTTTTTACCTCTTTAAGAACTGGCCTTAGCTCTATTATAGTTACTGACACTCATTTTATCCTCAAACTCTACATTTTGCATTATTTTTATTTCTCTGTTTGTTGGGCTG
This sequence comes from Mus pahari, assembly GCF_900095145.1. Classification (NCBI taxonomy): domain Eukaryota; kingdom Metazoa; phylum Chordata; class Mammalia; order Rodentia; family Muridae; genus Mus; species Mus pahari. Next base: position 21,098 of record NW_018392824.1, on the reverse strand, counting down.
AGGGTGTAGGGGGAAAGGGAGGAGGAAGAGAGCCCATGTCCGGCCAGAGTTTCCTGTGCTCTGGGCAGACGGATGCGGGAGGACTGCCAGACGCTTTCCACTCGGTCCCGGGTGGGCATCTGGCTGTGTGAAGCCACTGACCCCACTCAGTAGGGAGTAGGTAAGGGGCAGCCCCCAGAACCAGGTTCTCAGTCTCCAGCATCCCATGCTGGATATGGCAGAGAAGCTGAGAATAAAATAGGGGCCCCAAGGCTACACTCTCAGCCCCAGAGATATGGGAAGAGGGCAGAGGGAGAGAGGTTCAGACACAGGCGAGAGTCCTAAGTCCAGTCCGTGTCTGGAGCACAGGAAGGCCTTTCATTGGGAGATTAGAAACGGCCCATTAGAAGAAAGTCTATCCCATTGTCCAAGCACAGAGGGCCTTGATGAACAGAGACAGTCTATGATTTTAGAGGTTTATTGTAGAAAGGCAGGGGGAAAGGAGAAAGGTGAAAGAGAGAGAGACCGGCCATGGCCAAGAGGAGGGAAGGGGAAAAGAGAGAGAAGGAAAGAAAGGGAATAAGAAAGGTGAAAGCTTAAGAGAGTAAGAGCTGAGAGAGAGAGAGAGAGAGAGAGAGAGAGAGAGAGGAAGAAGGAGGAGGAGGAGGAGGAGGAGGAAGAGAGAGTGGGGGAGGAGGGGCCAAGCAGCCCCTCTTATAGTGGGATTGTTATCTTGTTGCTAGGTAACTGGGAGGAGTCTAGCCTGAAGACCAGAAGCTTGGGACATAGTGTACATGACTACTAGCCACGAGCCTTTCCTGTGGGGGTTATGGGGGCGGTAATTTCAATAGGAGTCAGGGGTCCAGGAGACATGAGGTGGGAATTCCGTCCCATGTAGGTGGGAATTACCACCACCAGGTTCTACCGGGGTTCAGACCTCAGCTTGACTGGAGACTAGACTGTGTATAGCCCAATGCCCCACAAATCCTCCTTTTGTTTTTATAAAAAAAAAAAAAGGTGGGGGTCACTGTGTAATTGTGTCATTTGTGGTGAAATTTTAAGGTGCTATGGAAGTATCAGAAGAAACCATACAGCCTAGAGAAGTAGCTCAACTGAGCCAGAGAAGTGAGGAGGGCTAAGGGCAAGGGCTGGGAAGGCAAGAGAGTGTACAATCAATCGTTTCATGGGTAGTACAATTCGAACACCAATAACATCAGTTTTGAACAGCAATTAATCTAGATAGACATTATGTTTTCCTCACTATCATGTAACTTTCCCCAAGTTCAGCAGCAATTGGCTGTGACAAGAGAGTTCATCTGTAGCTGGAAGGTCCCAAGTCTGTCTTTTGTGGGGTTCAGCATGTGTCTCGGTAGTCTTTAGTCAGATGAGGTTTTTGGAGGAAGGCAGCTTTGTTGTCTGTAGGTCTCAGGAGATAGTGCTGTTTCAGGTGGATCTGTGGCAGCAGGTACTATGTGGAGATGGACTTGTGGAGTAATTGTAGCAGAGCTGCAGATCCCTAGCAGAGATCTATTCTGCCTATGTATAGCCCAATGCCCTACATCTGTTCTGTCCTTTTCATGTAGATCTATATACTAGTGACCAATGATAACCTTGCAACACAATCAATATTAGGCTGTCTTGTAATCTTCTCTGTAAGAGTTAATTAATCCCAAACTATTTAGTTTGAAGCATACTTTTTTCAGAACAGGGACAAAAAGCAGCAACATTCTTTGCTTCCAAATCGCAAGAATAGTCTCTAGCCAGTTACTAGAACTTTTCCTATCTGAAATCTATTTCGCCCGGTCCTCACCCCTCAAATAAGCCTTAGCACTGTCCTCCATTCTTCTACAAGTAGAGCCCAGTAAGCCTCACTTAAATCGTTCAACCACTCTTCTATTCTAAGTCTAGTAGGGATACATATTAGAACAAGGAAAAAAAGAAAAAGAAAAAAGAAAGGGGAACCCTTGCAGAATTAATTAAACAGCACACCACTCACCCAAGATTCTGCTCTAGACTCTCAGTTCATAGAGTCCAGGGGAAGAAGGAAGAATTATTGGATATTAGCCGAATAGAGCATTTAAGATTGGTAAAGATCTTTTCCCAATCTGTTGATTGACGTTTTGTCCTATTGACAGTGTCCTTTGCCTTACAGAAGCTTTGCAATTTTATGAGGTCCCATTTGTCTATTGTTGATCTTAGAGCATAAGCCATTGGTGTTCTGTTCAGGAAAATTTCCCCTGTGCCCATGTATACAGGGCGGGGGGAGGGTATAGGGAATTTTCGGTATAGCATTTGAAATGTAAATAAAGAAAATATCTAATAAAGGAAAAAAAAACTGTATGGTATTGGTACAGTGACAGGCAGGAAGCTTAATGGAACAGAATTGAAGACCCAGAAATGGTCCCACACACCTATGGTCATTTGATCTTTGAAAAAGGAGCTAAAACCATCCAGTGGAAAAAAGACAGCATTTTCAACAAATGGTGCTGGTTCAATGGGCAGTCAGCATGTAGAAGAATGCACATCAATCCATTTTTATATCCTTGTACAGGGCTCAAGTCCAAGTGGATCAAGAACCTCCACATACAACCTTATACACTGAAACTTATAGAGGGGAAAGTGGGGAAGAGCCTGGAATTCATTATTTTTAATAGCTGAATAGTACTCCATTATATAAATGTACCACATTTTTTGTATCCACTCCTCTGTTGAGGGACATCTGGGTTCTTTTCAGCTTCAGGCTATTATAAATAAAGTTGCTTTGAACATAGTGGAGCATGTGTCCTTGTTATATGTTGGAGCATCTTCTGGGTATATGCCCAGGAGTGGTAATGCTGGGTCCTCAGGTAGTACTAAATCTAGTTTTCTGAGGAACTGCCAGATTGATTTCCAGAGTGATTGTACCAGTTTGCAATCCCACCAGCAATGGAGAAGTGTTTCTTTTTCTCCACATCCTCTCCAGCATCCGAAGTCTACTGAGTTTTGGATCTTAGCCCTCTGACTGGTGTAAGGTGGAATCTCAGGGTTGTTTTGATTTGCATTTCCCTAACAATTAAGAATGTTGAGTATTTCTTTAGGTGCTTCTTGGCCATTTGAGTTTCCTTAGTTGAGAATTATTTATTTAGCTCTGTTCCCCATGTTTTAATAGGGTTATTTAGTTCTCTGGAGTCTA
>NW_018392824.1:10735-17864 GCF_900095145.1 Mus pahari | reverse complement strand
TATAGGCTATTAGCCCTCTATCAGATGTAGGGTTGGTAAAGATCTTTTCCCAATCTGTAGGTTGACATTTTGTTCTATTGACAGTTTCCTTAGCCTTACAGAAGCTTTTCAATTTTATGAGGTCCCATTTGTAGATTTTTGATCTTAGAGTGTAAGTCATTGGTGTTCTGCTTAGGAAAATTTCCCCTGTGCCCATGTGTTCAAGGCTTTTCCTGTTGTCCTAGAAGAAATTCTTACTTTTTATTTCTGATGAATTTGCCATCTCAGCAGTACAAGTCTCCAGATTTATGACACTCTTTTGTTTTATTCCATATTTATCATGGATTTCAGTGACCTATGATTCTTTAAGAGTTTGAATTCTTTCCTGATTCACCCCATGACAATCTCATATTCTGCATGGAGGACCATTGAGTTCCTAGACAGGAAATATGAAAGTGACTTCTGCCTGGACTCACTACTCTATAAAATATGAAGGAATGAGCACAATTGTTAAAAATCCTTGATTTTCCACAAACCATCATGAACAAATTGGACACATTCCTCAACATACTAGCCATTGTAGGATTTCTTTTCTCTGTGCTGGTTTTCCTTTCTATATTTTATACTTACACACACCTCTGCTGATATCTTTGTTTGGAAATTGAGAAGTACAATTATTATAGCCAAGCTGAACTAACCACAACCCTTGGTCTTCCTTTCTCTAGAAATGCAGATCCTGCGTATTATTATGGCCACATTGGCAGGAGGAATTTCTTCTCTATGCATGGCTGTTATGCGTCTTCATTCAAATGAGCTAATCCCGACCACATTAAGGTACAAGTTTCAAGTCAGTCACACAATAACTTCTCCATCATTCTATATAACTAAAGGAAAAAAAATAAAGACTGGGTAGTTTTCTAACCAATTAGTTATAAAGAGAATGTTTATAACTTTAGTATCCTGAAATTTCACTTTGTTTTGAGGTAGGTAAGTCTACTAAAGTACTACTACTTAGCATCTCATGTAAATAAATGGAACAACTGAAAAGGTGTTTTTATAAGCAACAGCACACTCTAAATTTGTTTACTTTTATTATATTTATTTAAGGCAATTTTATACAGGCATGAAATATATTTTTATCATATTAATTTTCATTATTATTTCTGATCATCTTAATTCATTCTTCCTTACAATTGAATGCTCGCATACCCTATTTTTTTTAGGGTGTGTAGTTGAAGATACATTTCTTTAAATTGGAATACAATATAATCAATTGCTTTATAACATTATCTCAGAGAGGCTACTTGTGATGATTCAACTCCCTCAGTCCCCAATCTACACTTCTGCTGGCCTTCTACTGCTCAGTAAACCCATTTATTTTCATGTTACCTTTATAGTCAAACTCTGATCCATTTTGGGATAGGTTCTACCTCTGTTTGTATTTCCGTCCCAGTTTTAGAGCCTATACCCATAACTCATATATGTATACACATAAATAATGTTAAAATATAAGATAAGTTAAAGAGTACTACTCTTTCTGTTTCATTGTGTTGAATAAGGAAGTGTCTTCATAGTCTGAATCTGACCAAAAATATTACAAAATGAAATAAATTTGAGAAGGAAGAGTAAGTTACCAAGATCCTTAAATTTAATTGCACTGGTTTCTGGCAGGTAACGGGTTTTAAGGTTTTAAAAAGGATCTGCATGATTCTAAGACACAAGTTTCAAGTTTACCAGATTTTGTGTGTGTGTGTGTGTGTGTGTGTGTGTGTGTGTGCTGTATTCTTGCTCCAAGGGCAACAGGTATGGGAGTCACTGCAATATTTGGTAATACTGGATTATTCCTGGCCCCCCTGTTTATGATGCTGGCGATATACTCTGCCTACTTGCCCTGGATCGTCTATGGAGGTTTCTCCATCCTCAATGGGTTTAGTGTGCTTCTCCTTCCTGAAACCAAGAATCAACCTCTTCCTGACTCCATCCATGATGTAGGAAATGAGTGAGTGAAACCTCTCTGTGTTCTTTAAGGGAATTGTTTGCTAATGGACTGTGCTGAGGAAGGCAAAGCAGCAATGAAAAACAAGATCAATTGTGTTAATTTATGGTGGTTACTATGTTCGATTGGGGAGTGTATTTCCTATATATGCTGATATTTGGGGTTATTTTAATTATAGTCAGTATTTTTGAATAGGGACAAATAGTAACCCATTTGTACTAGATTCAAATGTTCCTAGAGGCTCTCTAGGTCAGAAAGGCTACTTATGCTCAAGCTGTACCAGGACAAATTTACTGGTTTATTGGTATTCTGTCTGAATATATATATATATATATATATATATATATATATATATATATATATATAAACAGTCTATATGTTTGAGTATGCAAAGCTCACGGAATAATTTAGGATAAATAAATAACATACAAGACTAAAGGACCTGCCATAGATGAGTGTGTATCTAAGTGATTCATGCTTCTATTCTCTGTGACATTCCAATCTCCTTGGTTTTTCTAGAAATTAAAATGTTCAGGTAGAGAATAATGTGTAGGTTAATTAAGGGGTCTTAACAAGGAAATTAATGGAGTAGATTTTTATCAGTTTTTAGTGTACTTCAAGTGCTTTCTTCCAAAACTTATCTGGTAATCCCCTGTTAACCAACATGTGAAGTACTAAATCTCACTCACAACTTAACAGAGAATTTATTTCACAATATTTACCAAAATACTTCAGAAGTAGTCATTGTTACAAAGGTGATGGATGAAAGTAGATTCTTTGAGGAATCCAGGGACCACACTATTTTTTTTCCAGATTTTACAAATTTTGTTTTCATGTTCATGTTTTTCTGTGTGTGTGTGTCCTAGTTGGAAAGAGTCAAGACAAGCAAAGAAGGAGAATTCCATCATTAAAGTCACAAGGTTTTAAGGAACTCCCGGAATTGTCATCTAATCAAAGAATAAGAGAAGAAAATTGTATTCAGGACATGGTGACAATTTTCCCAGATGATTACTCAGAATTGTTTTTTGATATTATCAAACTTATTGATAAATAAAGATTAAATAGAAAACACGGATCACATTGGAATTGCTGTAATAGATTACTATATGTCAAATACCTATGAACAATCACATAAGTAATTTGAAGAATTAAAACGAACATTGAAAGAATTGGAAAGTACATTGAAAGAAATCCTGCTTGACATTTTTGTAATCATGTACACCTATTATGTTTTTGGATGGTATATGTATTCTATTTTTCCTCAGCTGTGATATAATACCTGAGGAAATTAAAGGAAGAAATCTTTGCTGTTTTTCCCAAATCCACATCACTGGCTTCAGTTCATGGTTACTAGGAGGCACTTCATCTCTGGTGTGAAGCAGTAGTATGGTAGGAGGTAAATGTTCATTTCATACTAGTAAGTAAGGTAAGGAGGGAAGTAAAGATGGAGTGTGGGAGGGAAGGATGGAGGGAGAGGAGAGAGAGAGAGAGAGAGAGAGAGAGAGAGAGAGAGAGAGAGAAACAGGAGAAGGAAGTAAAAGAAGAAAAGAGACAACATTGGACAAAAGTGGAGAAAAGTAACTGAATATGGCCAAGAACAAAGAATTCTGAAAGCAATGCTTCTCCAAATTTTTGCAGCAAAATAACTTTCCAAACTTCCCCACCTCAAATTTTCTGTCCTTTCACTATTACCAAATGGAGGGGACCGATTCTCCAGTAGATGAAACTTTTTGAGTCATTTAAATCCAAGTTATAACAAGAAGATTGACTACATTTGAAAAACTGCTTTTCAGCACTAGAGAGAACAGTGGAAAGATTGCATAGGTCTTGCATACAGAAGAATATGCATAATGAAGATACAAAGCAAAGGATGGGTGATAACTGGCTTACAAAGTAGTACAATTACACTAACAGTATCAAAGCAATACACTGATAGCAGTGACACATCCCTTCAATCTGTTCATTTGTTTGTATAACCAGGCTTGGTGATAGAGTCCAGGCAAAGAGAAAGAACGCACTGTGAGTGGGAAAGAAATAAACTGCTTAAAGGAAGGCTATAATTGAACAAAGTTGATATGAAAAGGAAGGGGAAATAATATGGTAGGAGCAGAAATTAGTGGGTGAATCGAGTGGTGGACAATACAGAGAGGGCATGAAGAAGGATAACTAACATTAAGCATCTTTAAATAAGGTATTTTAAAAATACTTTTTACTTTTATCAGATGTATATTTCATATATAACATAAATACATGCACATACACTCTCACACACATAAATATACATAAAAATTCAGTGGGAATTAGCATACATTGAAAGGAAAAAAATGCTTCTCTCAAAGATTGACAATTATAAAACAAAAAATTCAATTGTAAACAGGGGTAACTCACCTAAAATTGTTAGTCTTAATTAATTCAAGATTACTTCCCCTCCAATTTGCATCTGTACCTGTGGGCAAATCCAGTGCTCCAGCACCCCTACTCTGCCCATACTCAGAGACAACTTGATCCCCAGAAGTTCTGACACCTCCATGCTCACAGGTGAGTCCCAACACCTGCTTCAATACATGGCCTACTGGGACCACTCAGGGCTCAGAGAATGCAGAACCTCCAGACCTGTGGAGACAAAAGTTCCTTCCAGTTTGCATCTATGCTCTGGATTAGATCCTGTGCTTAAGGCCACATCCCCATCCCTTCCACTCCCAGGGAGAGCTTGACCCTGACACAACCAGGCTACAGATCAGACTCTCCAGACACCTTTTCATACCCATAGACAACCTGACCCAAGGAAGCCCAACATAACCAGGCTTACAGGAGTGACAGGCTCCTGTCTGAGACAGCAAGACCAGTTAACAAGAGACATAACCAGATGGCAAGAGGCAAGTGCAAGAACATAAAGCAACAGAAAACAATGCTACTTGACAACACCAGAACCCAGTTCTCCCACCAGAGCAAGCCCTGGATACCCTAATACACTGGAAAAGCAAGATTCTGATCTAACTTCCCATCTCATGAGAAATTAAGTAGGACCTTACATAAGACATAAATAACTCTCTTAATGAAATACAGGAGAACACAGATAAACAATAGAAGCCCATAAAAAGGAAAGTCATCTCTTAAAGAAAAACAGGAAAATACAATTAAAAAGTGAACAAATTGAACAAATCTGTCCAGAATCTAAAAATGGGAATAGAAAGGTTAAGGAAAACACAAAGGGAGAAAACATTGAATATGGAAACCCTAGGAAAGAGAGCAGGAGTCACAGATGCAAGTATCACCAAGAGAATACAAGAGATAGAAGAGAGAATCTCAGGCATAGAAGATACCATAGAAGACATTGACACAACAGTCAAAGAAAGTACAAAGTGCAAAAAGGTCCTAACACAAAACATCCAGGAAATCCAGGATACAATGAAAAGACTAAGCACAAGAATAGTAGGTATAGAAGAGAGTGAAGATTCCCAACTCAAATGGCCAGTAAACATCTTTAACAAAATTATAGTAGAAAACTTCTCTAACCTAAAGAAAGAGATGACCATAAATACAAGCCTATAGAACACCAAGCAGATTGGAACAGAAAAGAAAATTTTCCCCTCAGATAATAATCAAAACACCAAGAACACAGAAGAAAGAAAGAATATTAAAAGTGGTAAGGAAAAAAAGTCAAGTAACATATAAAAGCAGACCTATCAGAATTACAACAGACTTCTCAATAGAGATTCTAAAAGCTGATGGGCTGATGCCATACAGGGTCTAAGAGAAAAAAAAAAAGGCAGTCCATGCAACTATACCCAGGAAAAGTCTCAATTACCACAGATGGATTAGCAAGATATTCCTTGGCAAAACAAAATTTAAACAATATCTTGGGGCGTGAACTCAGTGGACAGTCCCATGGACTCCAGAGGACTCTCTACCCCACCCCCAGTTGCCCTAGCACACACAGGATCTTAGGATTACTGGTGAGTAGAACACAACAGGATAACAACAACGCAACAGAATCTCAGGATCCCAGGATCCCAGCAGGTTTGTCATACCAGGATCTCAGGGTCTCAGAGGAAGCTTGACTGCCAAGAACTTTGACACACCCAGAATCTCAGGATCACAGGATCCCAAAATCACAGGACCACAGAGAAAGCTGGACTCTGAAGAGTTTGCACACAACCGGGATTACAGGTAGGATAGCCTACAATCAGATATATCAAGGACAGGGAGCACTTGAGATAATCAGATGGCGGGAGGCAAGCATAAGAACAGAAGCAACAGAAACCAAGGTAGTAACCAAGTATGGCAGTATCAGAACCCAACTCTCCCGCAATAGCAAGTCCTGGATACACCATCACACCAGAAAAGCAGATATGAATCTAAAGTCACTTCTCATGGTGATGATGGAGGACTATAAGAAGGACATAAATAATACCCTTAAAGAAATACAGGAGAACACAGGTATACAGGTACAAGCCCCTAAAGAGGAAACACAAAAATCCCTTAAAGAATTATAGGAAAACACATCCAAAAAAGTGTAAGAATTGAACAAAACCATCCAGGATCTAAAAATGGAAGTAAAAATAATAAAGAAATCACAAAGGGAGACCACTCTGGAAATAGAAAACCTAGAAAAGAAGTCAGGAGTCATTGATGCAAGCATAACCAACAGAATACAAGAGATAGAAGGGAGAATCTCAGGTGCAAAAGATATCATAGACAACATTGACACAACAATCAAAGAAAATGTGAAATGCAAAAAGATCCTTACCAAAACATCCAGGAAAATTAGGACACAATGAGAAGACCAAACCTATGGATAATAGGTATAGACAAGAAGGAAGATTTCCAACTTAAAGTAATCTTTCAACAAACCTAAAGAAGATAGTCACATGAACAGAATTCCAACTCTAGCAACAAAAATAATAGGACGTAACAATGACTTTTCCTTAATATCTCTTAATATCTCTTTATTCTAGATGTTCTTGGACCAAATAAGGCAATTCCCAATGGAGAAGGGTTTGGGAGAACTCAAGTTTCTTAGCTCAACAATGCCCTCTTCTATTGCCACAGCCTGTTTAGTTTCTGCAGTAAATGTCCTCTTCTTATTGACAATTTAATTTTATTTATTGTGTATATATATATATATATATATATATATATATATATATATAT
>NW_018392824.1:0-10185 GCF_900095145.1 Mus pahari | reverse complement strand
AGAAGATGGCCTAATCGGCCATCACTGGGAAGAGAGGCCCCTTGGTCTTGCAAACTTTATATGACCCAGCACAAGGGAAGGCCTGGACCAAGTAGTGGGAGTGGGTGGGTAGGGGAGCAGAGGTGGGGGGGGAGGGGTATAGGAAACTTTCGGGATAGCATTTGAAATGTAAATAAAGAAAATAAAAAAAAACTATAATCTTCTCGATCAAGTAGGTTTCATCCCAGGGATGCAAGGATGGTTCAGTATATGGAAATCCATCAACATAATCCACTATACAATCAAACTCAAAGAAAAAATAAAAACCACATGATCATTTCATTAGATGCTGAGAAAACATTTGACAAAATCCAACACCCATGCATAATAAGTCTTAGAAAGATCAGGAATTCAAGGCCCATACCTAAACATAATGAAAGCAATGAGCAGCAAACCAGCAGCCAACATCAAACTAAATGGTGAGAAACTTGAAGCAATATCACTAAAATCAGGAACTAGGCAAGGATGTCCACTCCCTCCCTCCCTATTCAATATAGTCCTTGAAGTGCTAACCAGAGCAATTAGACAACAAAAGGAGATCAAAGGAATACAAATTGGAAAGGAAGAAGTCAAAATATCACTATTTGCAGATGATATGATAATATACTTAATGACCCCCAAAAATTTCACTAGAGAACTCCTAAACCTGAGAAAGAACTTTAGCACAGTGGCTGGATATAAAATGAATACAATCAAATCAGTGGCCTTTCTCTACACAAAGGATAAACAGGCTGAGACAGACATACTTCACAGTAGTCACAAATAATTTATAATATCTTGGTGTGAATCTAACTAAGCAAGTGAAAAATCTGTATGATAAGAACTTCAAGTCTCTGAAGAAAGAAATCAAAGAAGATATCAGAAGATGGAAAGATCTCCCATGCTCATGGATTGGCAGGATTAATATAGTAAAAATGGCTATCTTTCCTATAGCTATCTACCTATTCAATGTAATCTCCATCAAAATTTCAACTCAGTTCTTCATAGATTTAGAAAGAGAAATTTCCAAATTAACCTGGAATAACAAAAAACACAGGATAGCGAAAATATTCTCAAAAATAAAAGAACTGGGGGAATCAGTATCCCCTATCTCAAGCTGTACTACAAAGGAATATTGATATAAACTTCATGGTATTGGTACAGTAACAGGTAGGTAGATCACTGGAATAGAATTGAAGATGTAAAAATGAACCCACACACCTATGGGTGGGTTAACAAAGGATCTTTAACAAAGGAGCTAAAATCATCCAGTGGAAAAAAGAATTTTCAGCAAATTGTACTGACTCAACTGGAGTTTAGCATGTAAAAGAATGGGAATTGATCCATTCTTTTCTTGTACAAAGCTCAAGTCCACGTGGATCAAGGACCTTCATATAAAAACAGATACATTGAAACTTAGAGAAGAGAAAGTTGGGAAGAGCCTCGAAGATATAGGCACAGGGAAAAAAATTCCTGAACAGAACACCAATGACTTGTGCTATAAGATCAAGAATCAACAAATGGGAGGGACCTCATAAAATTGCAAAGCTTCTGTAAGGCAAAGGACACTGTCAAGAAGACAAAAAGACAACAGTTTGGGAAAAGATCTTTACTAATCCTACATCTAATAGAGGGCTAATATCCAATATGTACAAAGAACTCAAGAAGTTAGACTCCAGAAAATCAAATAACCATATTAAAAAATGTGGTACAGAGCTAAACAAAGAATTCTCAACTGAGGAATACCAAATAGCTAAAAAGCATCTAAAACATGTTCAACATCCTTAGGTATCAGGGAAATACAAATCAAAACAACCCTGAAATGCTACTTCACACCAGTCAGAATGGCTAAAGTGAAAAACTCAGGTGACAGCAGATGCTGGAGAGGATTTGGAGAAGGAGGAACACCCCTCCATTGCTGCTGGGATTGCAAGCTGGTACAACCACTCTGGAAATCAGTCTGGCGGTTCCTCAGAAAACTGGTCATAGTACTACGGGCAGATCCAGCAATACCTCTTCTAGGTATATACCCAGAAGATGCTCCAACTGGTAATAAGGACACATGCTCCACTATGATCATAGCAGCCTTATTTATAATAGCCAGAAGCTGGAAAGAACCCAGATGTCCCTCAACAGAGGAATGCATACAGAAAATGTGGTTCATTTATACAATGGAGTACTACGCAACTATTAAATACAATGAATTTATGAAATACTTAGACAAATGGATGGATCTCAAGGATATCATCATAAGTGAGATAACCCAATCACAAAAGAACACACATGATATACACTAACTGATAAGTGGATATTATCCCAGAAGCATGGAATTCCCAACATACAATTGGCAAAACACATGAAACTCAAGAAGAAGGAAGACCAAAGTGTGGATACTTTTATCCTTCTTAGAATGGGGAGCAAAATAACCATAGAAGGAGTTACAGAGACAAAGTGTGGAGCAGAGACTGAAGAATGACCATCCAGAGACTGCCATACCTGGGTATCCATCCCATAAACAACCACCAAAACCAGACACTATTGTGGATGCCAACAAGATCTTGCTGAGAAGAGCCTGATATAACTGTCTCCTGAGAGGCTCTGCCTGTGCTTGACAAATACAGAAGTGGATGCTCACAGCCATCCATTGGATGGAACACTTCATTAGTCCCCAATGAAGGAGCTAGTGAAAGTACCTAAGGAGCTGAAGGGGTTTGCAGCCCTATAGGACGAACAATATGAACTAACCAGTACCCCCGGAATTCCCTGGGACTAAGCCACCAACAAATGAAAACACATGGCGGGACTCATGGCTCTAGCTGCATAAGTATCAGAGGATGGCATAGTCAGTCATCACTGGGAGGAGACTCCCTTTGTCCTGTGAAGGTTATCTGTCCCAGTATAGGGGAATGCCAGGACCTTGAAGCAGGAATGGGTGGGTAGGCGATGGGGAAGGGGAAGGGGATAGGGAGCTTTTAGAGGGGAAACTAGAAAAGGGCAAAACATTTGAAATGTAAATAAAGAAAATATTTAATAAAAAGAAAAATATAGAAAGTTGCAATTCACAGAGAAGGGGATGCAGTTACTTCTTATTCTCCACCCTTAACTGTCATAGCAAACAATTTTGCCTGACTCCCCCTCTTGTAGTTTCATGCCTATGTTACTCTCTAAATAAGTACATTTTCCTAATCCAGGAATCCTCAAATCCTCATTTTTTTCTAATTATTTTTGGTCAAACACACTCTCTTCATGCTTAAGATAATATAGGAGTAGGTGAGGGAAGCCTGATAGTGCCTTGATCTGATGTTCAAAATGAAGCTATGTTTTTATGTTTTCTGTTTTATATTCTACGCACCATATTCCTTTCCTATGTCAGTTACAAAATTTTCTATTATAGTCACTTTGCATAATCTTCACTATCTCCTCACAATCCTGAAAGTTGATTGTGTACTATACTCATTTTTAGGGATGGTACAGACAAGAGAAAGTTGCTAACCCAACTAAATGCATTCTTTTATTTAAATTTTTTTTAAAAGGGAATTTTCAAGTTTTACAGAAAATTTAAATATAAAAACTGGATATTTCAAAGGGATATCTTTTACTATGCATACTATGGGACATTTCAAATTCATAAAATATTTCATATTTCAATGCTTTTATCAAAAGCATTATTATTATTATTATTATTATTCAGTAATTTTTTAGTGGTACCTGGTGTGTGGATTTCAGGTCCTTAATTCTGCTGCTAAATTTTTATTCATGTTTGGCATATTTATAGGAGGTATCCTATGTGGTCATCTGTCAGACAGGTGAGTGTATTTAAAATGCTCCTACCCACTCTCCATGTACTTTTAGCAGCTGTGACTAAAGCTGTGATTGAAGATGAAGTATTGATTATATATTATACTGTTCTATTTCTGCCACTGAACCAATAAAAACAATCTATAAGCAGATGTTCATTAGGTGGGTGCTCAAGAAAATTTAGAAATAGACAAAGGATTAGCTATGGGGTTAAGACTAAGCAAAGTCACACCATTAACCTCACCTTACTTTTATGTCTTATAGAAAACAATATTGTCCTTGGTCAATATTGGCTCCCTTCTTTCTGGACATTGAACTGAGTCGATGTGATGCCAAGTGAATAAATACAGTATTTTAGTTGCTTGATCATGACAAGCAGAATGCCTTTTGATGCCTGTGAAATATACATCCATATGTTATTGGGGATGTGTTGGTTTAAGAAGATAGTTGTCTGAGTCCAGCCATCTCGGGGATAACACCTTCATCTTGCTGCCAGGGTCAAACTAAGTTCATGTTTCCAGGCCAGAAACCAACTTCTATCATGTTTTTCCAGATGTTTCTTGTTTGTTTGTTAACCAGTAAATGAGAAAAGAATGTAAAGAGAGAAGTTGCCTAAGATTCACAAGACATATGTGTATATAAGTGATTGCTTGTCATGCCCGAATTGACTACTTGTAGTTTGTCTACTCTTTTCTTCTCTAAACCTGCAAGGCTCTGAGTCAAGAACCTTGAAACCTGGTAGCCTGGCTAAGGCCCAACCACCAACACACTCCCTTCTATGACTGGCTGGCCACGAGTAAGGATAAATTTCCAATGGAAATTACCACGCTCAAGCCCTTGGGTAAAAAATATGATTAGACAATGCTACAGACCACCCAACTCCCCCTCACTTTGTGTTTTCATCCTTTAATAATGCTGTACAGTTTCCCATCATGGACACTGTTCAGATCCTGAGCTGGCCACCTCCCTGAGTGCTCAGACAATAAAGCCCTCAATTTCAGCCCTATGTTTTTTTTTAAATTTTATTTTTTCTTGGATATTTTCTTTATTTACATCTTAAATGTTTTCACCTTTCTAGGTCTCCCCTTTGGAAACCCACATCCCATCCCTCCTACCCTGCCTCTATGAGGGTGCCCCCACCCACTCCCATCCTCCGTTCCTGGCATTCCCCTATACTGGGGTATCAAACTCCCTAAGGCCTAAGGGCCTTTCCTCCCACTATGTCCAACAAGGCCATCCTCTGCCACATATGTGACCAGTGCCATGGGTCACTTCATGTGTACTCTTTGGTTGGTGGTCCAGTCCCCGGGAGCTCTGGGGGAATCTAGCCTGTTAACACTGTTGCTCCCTCCATGGGGCTGCAAACCCCCTAAGCTCCTTCAGTCCCTTCTCCAATTCCACCATTGGGGACTCCCGATCTCAGTCCAGTGGTTGGCTGTGAGCTTCCTCCTCTGTATTTGTCAGGCTCTTCTCAGGAGACAGCCATATCAGGCTTCTACCAGCAAACACTTTTGGGCATCCACAATAAAGTCTGGGTTTTGTGACTGTATATG
Organism: Mus pahari; assembly: GCF_900095145.1. NCBI lineage: Eukaryota > Metazoa > Chordata > Mammalia > Rodentia > Muridae > Mus > Mus pahari. Next base: position 4,816 of record NW_018392824.1, on the reverse strand, counting down.
GGATGGATCCCCAGGTGGGGCAGTCTCTGGATAGCCTTTCCTTCAGTCTCTGCTCCACACTTTGTGTGGAGATATTTCCTCCTATGAGTATTTTGTTCACTCTTCTAAATGCACTGAAGCATCCACATTTTGGTCTTCCTTCTTAGGTTTCATACAGTCTGTGAAATGACCTTAGGTATTCTGAACTTTTTGGCTACCATCCACTTATCAGCGAGTACATACCGTGTTTGCTCCTTTGTGACTGAGTCACCTCACTCAGGATGATATTCTCAAGTTCCATCCATTTGCCTGCGAATTTCATGAAGTCATTGTTTTTAATGTTTGAGTAAATGTACCACATTATCTGTATCCATTCTTCTGTTGAGTGACATTTGGGTTGTTTCCAGCTTCTGGCTACTATAATTATGGCAGCTTTGAACATAGTGGAGCATGTGTCCTTATTACATGTTGGAGCATCTTCTGAGTATATGCCCAGGAGTGGAATAGGTGGGTCCTTGCCACAGACTGGGCTCAATCGGCCTCTCTCAATCCGTGGAAAAAATTTTGGGGTTCCCATTACAGGCAGGCATAGAGTTGGCAAGAAATGACAAGTGGATATAGACACAAGGGAGTGCTGAATCTGAATGTATTTTGTCCAAGCAAACACCAGGCTTTTAATACAGAAGAAAAACAAGAAGGCTAGGTGAATACATCTGTCAAGGTATACTGGTTCTTAACACAAAACAAAGAAAATATATACATAAAAAGATTGCGGGAGCCAGGCCTTGCTTACAACTGAGAATAGGAACAACCCTAATTAAGATCAGCTAAACACAGGAGCCAGGTGAATGCTCTGATACAATGCAAGTCTATTGTTAAACCCATCACCGGAGGTTCTTTAGTAAATACCTGATTATGCTATTCCTCTGGGCCTAGTGAAAAAAATCTGCACAAGGGGAATTCCATTCTACTAACCGTTTCATGAATAATACTACAACCCACCTATTTCCAAGGCCATTGTGTATTCCTGTGTTTGGATGTGACTCAGCTATTGTCCTAAGTAATTACTATGTAGAATAACCCTGAGCTTTCCAGCTCTATTCAAGTAAACTGTAATGCCTGATTATTTTCACTGTCTCTACCAGAGGTAAATTTGAATGTTACTGAATAGGTATCAATCTTACTGAATTCCAAGCTCAGGGTCAGCTCAAGGACTTTCTAGAAACCATTGGAACACTGGTGGAGGCTTAGCTATATATCAAAATCAATCCTTAAAGGCACTTATAATAAACCAATACTGAAAGAGAGCACACGGATCCATCCACTAGACTAACATGGGGACAGGTTTTGAGTATATGGGCTATGGGAATGCCAAGGTTCCAGGAGGCTAAGTTTCCATGAAACTCTTTGCCTCAGGACTGCTTCCAGGTTCCTAAACCTGTAATGTGAGTCACTCCTGGAGTGGATGTAGCAGGTCCTCAGGTAGTACTACATCCAGTTTTCTGAGGAACTGCCAGACTGATTTCCAGAGTAGTTGTACCAGCTTGCAACCCCACCAACAATGTAGAAATGTTCCTCTTTCTCCACATCCTCACTAGCATCACCTGAGTTTTTCATCTTAGTCAATCTGACTGATGTGAGGTTGAATCTCAGGGTTGTTTTGATTTGAATTTCCCTGATGACTAAGGATGTTGAACATTTCTTAAGGTGTTTCTGAGACTTACTAGTTTTCTCAGTTAAGAATTCTCTGTTTAGCTATGTTTTCTCCCCCCCCCCCTTTTTGGCTTGGACTTTTTTTTTTTTTTTGTATAATTTTAATTGATTTATTTACTTTCAATCCCCTTTGCAGGTAATGCTCCCACCACTCCTTTCAGTCCCTACCTTTCATCCGATCTCCTCCCATGTCTCCTAACCTTCCCTTCAAAGAAGGGCAGGCCTCCTATGGATATCAGCCCCTTGACTTATCAAGATGCAGTAAGAGTAGGCACATGTCCTGTTGAGGCTAGACAAGGTAGCCCAGTTAAGGGTAAGTGATATGAAGGCAAACAAAGGTCAGAGACAGACCCTGCTCTTGCTGTTACGGGTTCTCACATGAAGATGGAGCTACACATCCATTCTCTGTGTGTGGAACGGCTAGTCCCCTCTCGTACGATCCCTGATGGGTAGCTCAGGTCTTGTGAGTCTCCAAGGACATCTTCCTGTGGTATCCTCGAAGCCTCTGGCTCCTTTAATCCTTTCTCCCCCTCTTTTGTGAAATTCCCTGAGCTCCACTTAATATTTGGTTGTGGGTCTCTGCATCTCTTTCCATCAGCTTCGGTGTGAAGACTCTCAGATGACAGTTAATTACTAGGTTCCTTTCTGCAGCTCTAGCAGAATGTAATTAAAAGTGTCAGGAGTGGGCTCTCACATGGCATGGTTCTCAAGTTGGGCTAGTTGAGACATCATTTCAGGATTGAAATGTACCAGAGGAAAAGGGGGAAATGTAGAATCTCAAATAAATTCAAGACCACCTCGCTCCTTCCCCTCTGAAGGGACTTTCAGAAGCATAGTGGTCAAAATGACTAAGTCTACAGCTGCCAAAACAAAATAAGCTGTTCTCAGACAAATAACCATAACAAGAGAGAGGTTCCCAGAGAAATTCCCCTACCCCACCCCACACTAAATTCTGAGAAAGATCACAAACCACCCTGACCTTGCTAGAATTCCCTGTGACGTTAATAGCTGTGATGTTAGTAGCTGACCCATAAGTTCAAAATGTACTCCTGCTTTACTGACCAAATCATAATAACCCACCATAAGGGCAGTCGAAGTGATTCACTAGGCCAAAGGTTTACTTAGTCACCCTATACAAACCAACCAATGCCTGAAAAGGTTACTTGCTACACCAATTAGAATAAGCCAGCTACCCTGTTGCCTAAATCTGCCCCTTAAAGGGTATAAAAAGTGTTTTCTTTGTTCATTCAGGGTCCCTCCTCTGGCCTGCGTGCTGAGAGGTGTGACTCTAACATGTTGGAATAAAAAAAAAAAAAAAAAAAAAAACCTCTTGTGGTTTGCAGCGATGGCGATTTCTGTGGTCTTTTTGAGTGAGGGTCTTTTGATGGACTCCAACAACACAACTACTCCAACAAGGCCACACCTTCTAATACTGCCACTTCATGGGCCAAGCATATGCAAACCAACACATTCCACCTCCTGACCCCTATAGGCTGAATCTATGGGGGCCATATCTAGCAATAGCAATATAAGAGAACATTTATTCCAGCTTCAGAAGTCCTTATAGTCTATAGCAGTCTCAACACTGTTAAAAGTTCAAAGTCTCATCTGCGATCCATCCATTCACTTAGCTGTAATCTCCAAATCAAGACGGGAAACCAGCTGGGCAAACTTCAAACTCTGTATCTCCATGTTTGATGTCAAAGTGGTCTTCAGATCTCCAACTCCTTTTTCTTCTTTGTTGACTGCAACAATCTTATTTTCCTGGGCTGGTTCCACTCCCTGCTAGCAGCATTCCTCAGCAGATATCCTATGGCTTTGGCATCTCAAAAATCTTGGAAACACAGCTTCTTTGTGCTCACAGAAAACACTTCCCAGAAGATTTCACCTTAGTGATACTGGTCTCTTCTTAATCCCTTCTAATTTCTTAGCTCCAGCTAACCAGTGTCAATTGTCCCAGTATTCCCTTTTATTTTTCACTCTATAACCAGAGCCACATGGCTGAAGCTGCTGAGTTCTGCTGCTTACAGGGCTAGAACATGACCCCCTTGTTCTATTATGTTATTACTAGTTTTCTGTTTTCAAACTCATTCACTGCCTAAGTTTGTGTCCTGGATCTTGGTCAGTAATTGACCTTGAACCCAGAGATCTGTATGCCTGTTTCCTGGTATTAAAGGTGTGTCCCACCATGCCTGGATTTAAATTTAGCTGGGTAGGATGTTGCCGTATAGTCCCACTCCCTTAATTTGCTCTCTCCTTGAACATAGGATTCAGCTCCATTTCACTTCCTGGTGCCCCTTTAATACTCAAACCGTATATTTTATATTTTTCCTTTCTAAGCTTGCTACACTTGTTCAAGATGCTCTTCATGAGAATAAAGTCTCTGCTGGGCTATTTTGAGACTTCCTTTGTCAATGCAATTAATATAAATCTCTACCTTAACCTCATGTAGACTCTCCAGACAAGGGTAAAAAACAGTCACCAAAATACCACAAAAATAGTCTGTAGCTCTCTTTAAAGAGGACTCAGGTGAGAGCTCCATCTTGTATCCCAGGTCTCTCAGACTCCAATCCATTCGAGAGAGCATGTGGGCTGCAGAAGCAATAGAGCTTCTTGGACAGTGTCCCTTTGGGCCTTCATATTCAGCCAGGAGGCAGAGCTGAGCTCCAGAATTCTGTGCACCTTCCCTGCAAGAGGAGAGCTTGCCTGCAGAGAGTTCTCTGACCACTGAGACTCAGGAAAGAGCTGGACTCCCAGGAGTGCTGACAGAGGCTAACAGAATCACAGGAGGAACAAGCTCCAGTCAGAGACAGCTAGAACATTTTTTAAAATTTTATTTATTTTTTTATTAGATATTTTCTTCATTTACTTTTAAAATGCTATCTCAAAAGGCCCCTATACCCTCCGCACACTCTGCTCCCCAACCCACCCACACCTGCTTCCTGGCCCTGGCATTTCCCTGTACACACCAGAGAGTACCAGATGGTGAAAGGCAAATGGAAGAAACTTACTAACAGAAACCAAGACCACTTGGCATCATCAGAACCCAGTACTCCCATCACAGCGAGTCCTGGATACCCCAACACACCCTAAAAGCAAGATTCTGATTTAAAATCATATCTCA
>NW_018392823.1:16440-25880 GCF_900095145.1 Mus pahari | reverse complement strand
ATGAAGCAATAAAGCTTTGCCACAGAAGAATCTGGTTGTCCGAGTGTGTTCTTGATGGCGAGATACAGCTCGGGACAATTGTTATGTGAAAAATTGGAAAAATCTAGAAGAAATGGATATATTTCCAGAAAATATTAAAAATGTACTAGTTTTCTATATAGCTGTGTGAAATGTCTTGGTTAGGGTTTTACAGCTCTGATCAGACACCATGACCAAAGCAACACTTATAAGGACAACATTTAACTGGGGCTGGCTTACAGGTTCAGAAGTTCAGTTCATAATCAAGCAGAAACATGGCAGCATCCTGGCAGGCTTGATACAGGCAGAGCTGAGAGTTCTACATCTTCATCTGAAGGACTCTAGGAGAAGACTGACTTCCAGACAACTAAGAAGAGGGTCTTAAAACCCACACCCACAGTGACACGCTTCTTCCAACAAGACTACACCTTCTAATAGTGCCACTCCCTGTGCCAATCATATACAAGCCATCACAGCAAATATACTGAAGAATAAATCAGGGCAATAGTCACCGTCAATAATCCAGGAAATTCCTACGAGTATGTATAACCAGGGTCACAAAGAATGGAATAGTGAAATAGGCTCAGAGGAAAGAAAATGAAGAAGACACTTAAAACTTTGGAAAGATCGATGTCTGTCTATTGTCTGCATCAGTAATGTGAAAATGGATTCAGCGGAGTCTCCACAAAAGGTCAATTACATTCTTGCACAAATAGGAATAAAAACCCTAAAATCATACAGAAGCACAAAAGGCCAGAAATGACCATGGCAGTACTGAGCAAGAACAGTGCTAGAAGCATCACAATGTCTGGTTTCAAATGGTAATACTGACCTGTACCATTGAACCAAGAGTGATACCAGCCCAAGAAATGGAAAATGGAGACCAGTGTCATAGACTAGAGGATGCAGCTACTTCCATGTGACCCTCAACTAAGGTAAGTAAGATGGCCTCTTCAGGAAACAATGCTATTAAACAGGAAATCCACAGGTAGAAGATTGAAACTACCTCCATCTCTCATGCTGCACAGAATCAATTAAAATGATCACCCCAGTCCAAATGAACATTACTAAGGCAATAAACAGGAATGGATGCTGGTGAGGGCACAGTGAAAACAGATCCCTTGACTACTGGAGGGAATATAAGTTATTGCAGCCAGTAAGGCAACCAGTGTGGCTATCATTCAAAAAATAGAGCTAAAATTGCCATAGGCTCCACATAGGCTGCTTTTGGATGTATAGCTCAAGCAATCAAAATCAGTATACAATAGAGACAATTATAACTATTATTGTTATAGTTACATTTATTGTGCTCTGATTCACAATAGTCAAATTATGGAAGCAACCCACATGGTCAAAAAACGGATGTATAGATAAAGGAGACACACACACATACTTACACACAGGGACACACACACATGGACACACACACATACACACACATACACACAAACCCTACACATACATAGAAACACAGAAACGATAGTTTTATTTAATTATAGAGGAAATAATGTGGGGATAGGATATCGCTCAGTGGATCAAAAGTCCTTGGGTTCAGATCCCCAGTATTCTTGCAAAAAGCCATGGAGATGGTTCAGTGGATGATCCACTTGTTGTGTAAATATGAGGTGTGGACTGCAGATCTCCAGGTAGCTGCATCAGCAACCTGTAATGCAAGAACTTGGGAGTCAACAAGTGATGCTGACTGATTTTATGTCAGCTTGACAAAAGATAGAGTCATCAGGAAGGAGGAAACCTCAAAAATGTCTCCATAAGATCCAGTTGTAGGGCATTTTCTTAATTAATGATTAATGGGACATGTGCCCGACTCATTGTTGTATTGCCATCCCTGGGCTGCTCGTCCTGGATTCCATAAGAAAGGCTAAGCAATCCGTGAGGAGGAAGGCAGTAAGCAGCATCCCTCCATGGTCTTTGCATCAGCTCCTGCCTCCAGTTCCCTGCCCTGCTTGACTTCCTGTCCTCACTGTTTCTGATGATAAACTGTTATATGGGACTGTGAGCAAAACAAACCGTTTCCTACCCGCATTGCACTTCCCTACCCAAGTCGCTTTTCCTCATGGTTTCATTACAGCAATAGTTACCCTATCTAAGAGAGGGGTTCCCCAGGGTGAGCTTGTAAGCCAGATTAGCTGGATTTGGTTAGCTCTAGGTTTAGTGAGAGACCCTGACTCAATCCATAAAGTGTGTGTGTGGGGGGAATGTGATCAAGGAAGATACCTTATTTCTACTTCTAACCTATACATACATGTATGAAATATATAATCAATGAAATTATTACAGATTGAGGAATATTGAGGGGATTGGAGAACTGAAAAAAATCCCACATGACAGTACCATTTGGGATTATTTATGGGATGGTGGAGAAGAGCAAGTGGAGGGAACAGAGGGTGGTGAAGGTATGAATCCCATCCAGGTACTATGTTTACATATCAAAAATGTTTAGCAAAATCAGTTATTTTGTGTGATTAATAAATCCTGATGAAAAAGATAGCTGTTGAAATTTGGGTCTTAAGGAGGATTTCCTATCATTCCTCCCCCTGTTTTAAAATCCATGCTGTTGTAGCTTTGTTAGTGTTGTCTAGAGAACTCACAATCTCTTGAGATTTATAAAGCTGTGTCTTTCTTTTCCTGATGGTTGAGCATTTGTGGGGACAGACACTTCTTTTTCATGTTTCTTTGGGGTGGACAAACCTCCTGTATGCTGGTGTATAATTTGTGATGTTGAATGTGCAACTACTGCTGGCCCTAAGCAGTCAGAGCATGCTCTCTGTTTCTCTAGATAGATGGGCAATCCCTTTGCTCTGAATTTGGGTGGGGTAGCTGACTGGGCTCTGTTGTTTGGCAAGACTACTGGCTGACATATGCAAACCTACAAAGCAAGAGGATGTGCACTCAATTTACCTCAGGTCTGCTGGAACACCCCGTGCATTCTCTTGTCATAAGTGTCTATGATTTGAGCTCATCTGTTGAGCAGGTCAGCAGCAAAAGCTCTATTCATAAGGAGATCAGGATGGAGTCTCATGAATATTAGCTAGCAGCTTCTAACCACTCACTGTCTAGCCTATCTGCACCAAACTCACCAAAAATGGGTTGGATGGTGCTCATCTTTTCCTCTCATGGCAACTAGAAAATGCTACCTCAGTATGGATTTGTGTGGATATAGCACACAAAAGATGTAACAATAGATTCAGAAGTAAGTTGTAGATAGAGCTTACCTTTCCCCCATTCCTCTTGGTAGATGTAGCTCACTGGCTTGTGTAGAAGGAAAGATACAGTCACTACAGGATATTTCTTTCCTCTGAAGCAGTGCATTTAAAAGTTGGAAGGAAGTAAAGGTTGTCAGTAGCACAGACAGCCATGTGCTTTCCTTCTCAGAGTCCTATTGGCAAGTGGGAGTGTAGGGTCTGTTAAATCATATTCCTCCTGAGACATTCCTCAATCTCTGGTTGTGGTATGCTTTTATCTCTCAACTTGCACTCATCATAACTCCACTGTGTCCCCTTTCCTGTAAGTGATTGTTGCTTGGAGTTTCCTGCCACCTAGACAATAATGCCAAGCAAGGGGATCAGTGTCTTTAAGTACTAGGTAAGGATGGAGCAATGTCTCTAGCAGTTGATTCATACTCCCCATGGCCTGGCTTCTCCTTTTGTCTTCTCATTGATGTCAGCACATTCCCAGTTTCTTCAAAATAACAGAAATGCATCAAATTAAATGGGAATGTCTCTCAAAACATTGTTCTTTGGATGTAATTATATGTTAAAGTATTTATTCCTAAATAGCTGAGCTTATAGTTTTGATCAACAAACATTCATTTTTCTTTTAGAATTTGTCTGTGTTAACAATTACATATTCCAACTCCGTGAGATGTAAAAATGTTGTATGTATATTACACATGCTGAAGAGTGACTAAAGATCTATCTATCTATCTATCTATCTATCTATCTATCTATCTATCTCTCTATCTATGTATCCACCCATCCATCACTCCCATGCCCCACCTATATTTCTGAGAAGCTCCTGACAAACCTACTTGTCAACAGGATCTTTGAGACTAACAGGGGCTGTAAAGATCGCTACTCTCCTTCGGAATCCAATCTACTTTTCTGGCATAGAGTGCCTTTTGAATATTTAAATCCAGAAAAAAATTATGCTATGTAATTCTTTAGTTTCTCCTGATGTCCCATGACACCTTGTAACCAAATGGATCTGAGCAGAAAGAGCTCAATAACCTCTTGGATTATGAGATTAATGGTAGCATAGCATTCTGCAATGGTTAGTTTTGGCTGCCAACTTTACAGAAACCAGAGTCACTTGGGAGACAAGCCAGTGAGTTTTTCTAGATTAGTTTAACTGTGGTAGAAAGATGTCTTCTATGAGGACACCAATGACTGACATGGTGATTTGAATGAGAATGTCTCCAATAAGCTCCTGCATTTGTACACTTGGTCCTCACTTGGTGTTTTAGGAGGCTTAGGAGGTGTGGTCTTGTTGGGGGAAGTGCATAAATGGGGGTGGGCTTTGAACATTTAAAAACTCGTGTCATTCCCAGTTTCTCTGATTGAGGATGTGACTTCTCATCCTGCTCCAGCCACCAAGCCTCCTGCCATCCAGGATGGATGCACTTTTAGCCCTCTGGAACCTTAAACCCCAATAAACTCCATTAAATTGTCTTTGTTGCAATAACATCACAGCCAGGCTTCCAGACTGGATAAAGTGGAGAAGGCCTGCTGAGCATGGGGAGTCTCCAGTCTCTGCTTCCTGCTGCAGGTGTCTGATGCTCATGTCTTCCCTGCTGCCATGGACTGCATCCTCAAATTCTGAGCCCTAATAAACTCTTCTTAAAGTTGCTTCTGTCAGCTTGTTGTCACAGCAACGAGACAAGTGACTAATGTACCTCCTCTTCCTGCTTTCCTTTTTTATGATAGACTGTTGATATTCCTGGGAGTACACCACTTTTATAATGCAATCAATAAATAATAGTTTTTCACTTCCTTTTATATTTTAATAGAGATTTTTGATTTTTGTTTTTTGTCAGTAGTGCTTGCTAGATACAAACAAAATTGAAAATAGTGTCGGGGGTGAATTCCAGTGGTAGTATATTGTGCATCATGTGAGTCCCTGAGTTTCAGTCTCAGCACTGAAGAGAAAGGAAGAAAAAAAAGCACAAAGCAATAAAGCATACATTTGCCTATTTCTGTTCTGTGAATAATAACACAATATTATTCAGCACACATTGATTCGTATTTTCTTTTCCCCTCATTTTTATTAGTTCTTTGAGAATTTGCGCAATGTATTTTGATCACAGTCACCCTATTTGCCTCCTCACCCAATTTTGTGTCCTGCCTTTAAAAACCCTTCTGTATTAGTGAGGGCTCTTTATAAGAACAGAGCTGAAAGAATGCACATACATTAGATTTATTGGATTGGCTCACAGATGTGGTCCATGCAGCGCAACAGTGAATGTTACACCTTGGAAAACCAAAAATCTGGTGGTTGTTCTGTCCTTGAGGTGGATGTATCTACAGTTCCAGTCTAGTGCTGAAGGCCTGGTGGGTTCCTGGAGAGTTGCTGGCCTTCAGTCTATGTTGGAGTTATGAAGAAATTTGTTCTAATATTGGTATAGAAATTCCACATCAACAGGATAGATAAAGTTGCTGTTTTAGTCAGGGTTTTCTAGAGTCACAGAACTTACAGATAGTCTCTATATAGTAAAGAAATTTATTGATGAATTACAGTCTACAGTCCAATTCCCAACAATGGTTCAGTAGTAGCTGTGAATGGAAGTCCAAGGGTCTAACAGTTGCTTAGTCCCATACAGCAAGCAGGCAGAAGAGCGAGAACCAGACTCCCTTTTTCCAATGTCCTTATATGGTCTCCAGCACAAGGTGTAGCCCAGATTAAAGGTGTATGCCACCAAACCTTTAATCCCAGATGATCTTGAACTCAGAGATCTCCCTGTCTTAATCTTCTGGATTCAATCACCACTGTGCCTCAAGATCTCCATACCAAGATCCAGATCGAAAACTTCTATCTTCCAGCCTCCAGATTAGGTTCACTGGTGAGCCTTCCAATTCTGGATTGTAGTTCATTTCAAATATAGTCAAGTTGACAACCAGGAATAGCCACTACAGTCACTATTAAGAGTGAAGACCAACAGGCAAAAAGCAGAGGGCACTGTCCATATTTCATATCCTTTTTATCTGGGTTTCCAGCAGAAGATGCTGTCTATGTTTGGGAGGGGGTCTTTATGTTCCCTCATAGAAATGTCCATCAGCTGTGCCTTAGTTCATTCTAGATGCAGTCAAGTTTGCAGCCACACCCAACAAGTACAATTTATCCTTCCTTCACACTATACACTAGCTGGAGCCTTCTTCCCCTAAAGCATCTACACAAGGAAACAGTTCTTCATTGTTGTTTGCTGTAAGGTGCTTGCTTCATAGCTCATCATGGCTTTCATTTCAATATACTGATTGCTGTAAACAGTGCCCTTGGGGAATATTAATTGGTTATTCCAGTTTGGGATGCATGTTTCCTCCTGTCACCTTTTGGGATTCAGGAAAGGTAAAAAGCTTTGAAAAGTAAGTTAGACAAGGAGGTGAAGGTTACAGCCTCTCAGTTTGAGAAGCAATGTCGGAAGATTCCCAGTGTTCCTGAGGTTACTCTAAGAGGCAATTCTCTCTATAGGCAGGCAGAATCAAAGTGAGGATGTGTGAAGCAGAGTCTGGAGGGAAAAATATCTGACCCCATTTGAAACTCTTTATTTATTAGATATTTTCTTCATTTACATTTCAAATGCCTTCCTGAAAGTTCCCTATAACCTCTCCCCAGCATGCTCCCTACCCACCCACTCCTGCTTCCTGCCCCTGGCATTCCCCTGTATTGGAGCACATGATCTTTGCAAGACCAAGGGCCTCTCCTCCCACTGATGGCCAACTATGCCATCTTCTGCTGCATATGCAATTAGAGACACAGTTCTGGAACATACTGATTCATAGTGTTGATCTTCCTATAGGGTTGCTGACCCCTTTAGCTCCTTGTGTATTTTCTCTAGCTCCTTCTTTAGGGGTCCTGTGTGTCATTCAAGGGTCCCTTTCAGGCCTTCATCTTCAGCCAGAAGGCATAGCTGAGACACAGACCTCTGTGCACTTTTCCTGCCAGAGGAGAGGTGGCCTCCAGGAAGGGCTCTCTGTTCTTGGGATCAGGTGAGACCCATCCCGGGTCCCAAAGAGACCAGTCTGCACAGGAGAATGCTTGGGCTGCAGACATCAAACATTTGATTGCTGGAAGGAACTTTCATTTCTGCATTTCCTGGATGGATTTTCCATATCTGTGTGCAGCAGTGAAAATGCAGGGATGTGGATTTAAGCTAAAATACTCTTGGAAATAGGACAGAACCTGGCGTGTACCTGTCTTTTTCACTCATTTGACACTGGAGAGCTGACTTATGCTGAAGGGATTACATGCAAGCTCAGCCAAATTCTTTGTTCTCTAAGTTGACAGACAGATGCCTGCAGGAGTTGGAGCTGGCGAAGTGGAAACTTATGGTTTCTTTGGAAAGTCAGTTGTATTGGATGGTGTTTTGGTGGGAGAAACATGTGAAGGAGTGTTTTCCTGAAGTGAACACAGGTGGAAAGAGATTTTGCTAAAGCAAGCACATGAAAGGACCTTGATAAAGGATTCTTGGATAATGACAGACATGTACTGCTTTTCCTTACACTGTGCAGCTGAGCTCTATTTTTTTTTTATGTGTGTGTGATTCGAAAGAGAGAAAGGCACCAAACACATTATAGTGGTGTTTTGGTGGCTTCTTTCTGCTTCTGCATACTCTGGCTGATTGGTAGATACAGGCTGTCTTAGTCAGGGTTTCTATTCCTGCACAAAACATCATGACCAAGAAGCATGTTGGGGAGGAAAGGGTTTATTCAGCCTAGACTTCCACATAGCTGTTCATCACCAAAGCAATTCAGGACTGGAACTCAAGCAGGTCAGGAATCAGGAGCTGATACAGAGGCCATGGTGGGATGTTACTTACTGGCTTGCTTCACCTGGCTTGCTCAGCTTTCTTTCTTATAGAACCCAAGAACACTTTGTATATTTAGAGTTCCTTATACATGCCCAAATTGTTTAGTTGACTGCTAAAGTGCCTTTGCAATGAGGATACAGTATGATTTTGGTCAGCATCTAGGGGCATTTTGGTATGCTGTTAAGGGGAAGGATTTATATTTGAACTAACCTAGAGTAGTATAAGAAACAAAGTACTCAGGTGCAGTTGAGTGCCCCTGAAGGAGGATTTTGAAATATGGAAAGCTAGGAGTGGTAAGTGTTTTAAAGTGTACAACACAAGTAAACTACTCCATTATCCCTCCCAGGAGACCTTCAGTAGAGTTTCCTTTCAAGGATAGAGCTCTGTATGAGGAATCATTGAAGAGAAGCAGGACTCTAGGGCTTGGAATAGAAACATCCTCACAGTTACATGAGCTTTGGAGTGAAGACCAGCTCACATCTGGGCAAATACCAGACACTGAGTCAGAGGTTAACAGGATATATGTCTTTTAAGAAGATTAAAGGTACTACTTTAGTAAAGGAATAGATAACTTAATTTTTCACATGGTTGGGTAAATGGTTGAGTAAATCCATAAAGGACAGAATTTTTGTGTCAGTCTAATGCAGAAACATCAAACCAGTAGTGTTATCTTAGTTATCATTGATTTAGACCAGTCCTATACACCTACCACCACAGAACTATTCATGACATGTTTCTTCTACATCAATCCTATATTTTCTTAGCAACTAAATTCCCCCAGCCTTATCATAATGCCTAAAACTAATCATGAAGTCAAGATATTTATGCAAGATGATGAGCTACTAGGTTAAGCCATGTCCATTACTTTGTAAGTCCACAAAGTTTCTTTCTCATTGCTGTGACCAAATAACTAAAAGGAAGCAATTTCAGTGTGGAAAGGTTTATTTGGGCTTATGGTTCAGGGGATTGAGCACATCAGGGTGGGAGAGAGATAGCAGCAGAGCAATTTGCAGATGTGGTGGGGGTTTCTGCTCCCATCTCGGAAAATCTGGAAACAGAGAAAGGGAAATGTCAGTGTGCAGAGGACTTTGTCCTCTTTTACCTTTGTACATTGTCCTAGAGTCTGTCTGTCTTGCTTTCTATTGCAGTGATAATCATTGTGATCAAACCCATCCTATCATTTAACTCAATTAACCAAGTAAAGATGTTTAAGCATTTAAGGAATGTAGCCATTTGAGGAATATCTGAACCCCTGTTGACTGGCTTAAAAGATTTAGAAAATTTCCTGTCATCAGTATATAGTAATAAATCATTTCTTTATCTAATCACAAATAGGACTCTCTCTCCCTCTCCCTCTCTCTCTCTCTCTCTCTCTCTCTCT
>NW_018392823.1:8536-13420 GCF_900095145.1 Mus pahari | reverse complement strand
TTCTTGCATTTCTCTATCACGAATTCTTTTAATTAAGCTAGTTCTAATTTTGTCTATACTATCTTGAACTAAGCCAGTCTTATCAGTGTAAAAACAACATTCTTCTTTGAGGGCTGCACAGAGGCCTCCTTCCTTTAGGAATACTAAATCAAGGCCATACTACTACTAATAATAATGATAAAAGAAAGTAAAAAAAAATAATTATGTCTTTTAAGTTAAACCAACAAGAAATCACCATAAAGCTCTTAGAATGATGCTAGCTTATAAAGTACCCTTTAAAAGGAGAACCACACAAAAATAAAGAAATACAGCAACATATACAATTAAAGGTCTGGTGAAAGGCATGAAGAAGTCACTAAACCCACATCTTAGCATTTCAACAGGAATAAACCCATGAGACAGAGGGATAATTGATGAGTCAGAAGGTAATACAATTACAGGGAGCAGAAATGACTGACTAAATAATAAACATAAAATATAGCAAACAGTAGGTTCTTGGAACTCTGTGCTTCAAAACTCAGCAACGGGAATGTTCTAGAACTCAGGACTGAGAGACAGATACTGCCCCTTGGAAGGAGGGACCCTGAGAGAAAAGTTTCCCTTTGCAGTTATAAGGTGGGATACTGTCAGAACAGAAGCATCTCAAAGTAGACTTCCAGCATTTGTCGTCCTATTTCCTTATTATCTATTGCAAGATGGGAGACAGGATGCAGATATAACCAGGTTAATTGGTAGGGGTAGCTCAAACAAGGGTGAAAGAAACCACCCACACAGACACACAGAAACACAGACACTCACACACAGACTCACATGCATACATGCACCCATGCATGCACCCAGGCATGGTGGTGCCAAGTGTCCTAAAGGCACTGTTTCACAAAGTGGTGCTAATGCTTGGATGACCTTGGACTGTCCATTCACTGTCCTTGGTGGAAATTTGCTATTCACCTTTTGATTGTACTAATGTTCTTCACTATTAAAGCTCTCTCTCCAAAAGCTTGAGCTGGGATAACAAAAAGCTGGTGCAAACAAGAATGAAATTAGTGGAAGTTCCTCAGGAAGAACAGTTACAAAGAAAATTGAGTCTTTCTCAGAACTTATTACTTAGATAATTGATGAACGTTATTAGTAAGCATGAGACAGAATATTTGAGAAAATTTCTTAAAGAAGAAAAACCTATTGATATTCTAGAAGCTGACAAATTGTAATTGAATCACTAAGCTTTTATGTTCAGCTTCAGAAATAAGGGACTAGTATGAACATGAAGAGATTCTGATCATACAGTTAATGACAAGCCTTGGTATTTTTTTTTTTTTTTTTGATGGTTCCACATCTTCTTTTTGTATCACATTTTTATTAGATATTTTCTTCATTTACATTTCAAATTCTATCCCCAAAGCTCCCTNGAACCTCACCCCATCCTGCTCCCCAACCCACCCTGGCCCTGGCATTCCCATGTACTGGGACATATGATCTTTGCAAGACCAAGGGCCTCTCCTCCCATTGATGGCCAACTAGGCCATCCTCTGCTACATATGCAACTAGAGAAACTGCTCTGGTGGGTACTAGTTAGTTCATATTTTTGTTCCTCCTATAGGGTTGCAGAAACCTTTAGCTCCTTGGGTACTTTCTCTAGCTCCTTCATTAGGGGCCCTGTGCTGCATCCAATAGAAGACTGTGAACATCCACTTCTGCATTTACCAGGCCCTGGCATAGCATCACAAGAGAGAGCTATATCAGGGTCTTGTCAGGAAAATCTTTCTAGCATGCAATACTGTTTGGGTTTGGTGGTTGTATATGGGATGGATAACCAGGTAGGGCAGTCTCTGGATGGTCCTTCCTTCCATCACATCTCAGAACTTTGTCTCTATAACTCCTTCCATGCAGTTTTGTTCCCTATTCTAAGAAGGAGCTAAGTATTGAAACTTTGGTTTTCTTTCTTCTTGAATTTCATGGGGCTTGCATATTGTACTTTGGGTATTTCTGGGCTAATATCCACGTATCAGTGAGTGCATATCATGTGTGTTCTTTTGTGACTGGGTTACCTCAATCAGGATGATATCCTCCAGATTCATCCATTTTCCTAAGAATTTCATGAATTCATTGTTTTTAATAGCTGATTAGTACTCCATTGTGTAAATGTACCACATTTTCTGTATCCATTACTCTGTTGAGGGACATCTGGGTTATTTGCAGTTTCTGGCTATTATAAATAAAGCTGCTATGAACATAGTGGAGGATGTGTCCTTTTGACAAGTTGGAAAATCTTCTGGGTATATATGCCCAGGAGAGGAATTGCTGGATCTTTTGTTAGTATTATGTCTAATTTTCTGAGTAACCACCAGACTGATTTCCAGAGTGGTTGTACCAGCTTGCAATCCCACCAACAATGGAGCAGTGTTCCTCTTTCTCTACATCCTTGCCAGCATCTGCTGTCACCTTAATTTTTTATCTTAGCTATTCTGACTGGTGTAAGGTGGAATCTCAGGGTTGTTTTGATTTGCATTTCTGATGATTAAAGATGTTGATCATTTTTTCAGGTGTTTCTCAGACATTCAATATTCCTCAGCTGAGAATTCATTGTTTAGTTCTGTACCCCAATTAAAAGTCTATCCTGAATATACAAAGACCTTTGGTGACTCCTCAAATATGAGGATTCTGTTAGGTGGTTATGAACTAAGGAAATACTTAGAGTTAAGTGTGACTCAGGGAGTGAAATATTAAATTTACTGTGAAGCCAGAACTCTTTAATCTGCTCTCAAATAGACTGTATCAGACATGTGGGGACATTCTGCTTGCTCCCCACTACTTACTTCCCCAATCCCACCAATTTTGTTTTTATCATCTTATCTGCTGCCCAAGGAACATCAGGGATAGAATATCCTTGGAAGGAGGGTTGGGAGGAAAGGATGCTACCTTTTGCCTTTGTAAGTACAGGGCTGAGTGCTCTGTCTGATTTGACATTATTTTGGAGTTGACTTTAGCTGTTTTTGTACATCTGCCCCAAAACCTGTCTGTTCAGAGCCATTCTGGACATTGCAGCCTAGGATCCTTGTTGCAACTGAGACCAAGTATCTGGTAGAAATACATGATAGTAAAGAAGTGTGTGTGTTTGTGTTTGTGTGTGTGTGTGTGTGTGTGTGTTGTTGATAAAAATTATCTGAAGAATCTTAAAGTTTGTTATTATTATTATTATCATTATTATTAACCAAATGTTACACTGAATTTTCCTTTCTCCCATTTTATTGTGTCTTGACTGTTTATCTTCCTATTCTTGACACAAAAAATTTAATATGGTGCTCAAAACAGTAGAGTCATCAGTTCAGATTCCAAGCATCCCAGTAAATCGTCCCCAGTTTACTCACTTCATTTGTGTGGTTGTATCTATAGTTTCAAAATAAGATACTCTGTCTTTTGACATATCTGTTTTTTATCCTAGATGGATTCAGAGTCAGTTGTATCTGTATGACAAATTTGTGTAAGGAGACCTCTTCTACATTGCTAGGAGCCCCTGATACTAGGGGCAAAATTCACATCAATCTTTATGACCAAAACTGTCATGATAATATTGATGTCTGACATGAATCATCTCCACTCACAGAAAGAACATGTCACAGCAGTCTCTCTAGGCATGGATCTGTCAGTCATGCATGTATGTGCTCATTTTGACTATAGTTATGGAAGAGAGAATGAACTTCTAGGTCTTTCTTAACCAAAATTGTTTTTATATTTAGGCCATGATTATAGTAATGTCAAATCTCACAACCTTTGTTCAGAAAACAGGACCCACATTTCTTATAGAATAAGATCAGACCAGTGACATTTTGTAACTCCATGAACTGCATTTTTTTCCCATGGAAGGAAAGGAGAACTAAGGTGATTATCTTAAGGTGATTGAATCAGCTGAAAATATAGTCTTCATGAATGAGAACTCACAGCATCTACATCCTCAGGTACTTCAAGGCTTCTGGCTGCTGGGTTCAACTGGCTGGAGACATGGAATCCTTCTGCTGTAGCACAGGGCACTGAGAGTATGTAATGTAGTATGGTGTCTGGGCCTCATGCCTGTCTTTGTAATGTGTGTATCAGTCTTATGCTGTTATTAGTGTGGTGAGTATTGTGATTGGATAGGTGTGAAACATTTTTGTTGAAGGTGTTATCTCATGAGAATGTTTCACAGGAAACCATGGGGCCATTTAGTCTTTTGTTTTTCTTTTAAAATAATTATTTAGAGGAAAATTTTTTATTGGGTATTTTCTTAATTTACATTTCAAATATTTTCCCCTTTCCCGGTCTCCCCTTTGGAAGTTCCCTATACCATCCCCACTTCCCCTGCCTCTATGAGGGTTTTCCCTTATCTACCCTTCCACACCCATCTTCCTGCCCTGGCATTCTCCTACACTCTTGCATCAAACACTTTCAAGCTCAAGGGCTGCTTCTCCCACTGATGTCCAAAAATACCATCCTCTGCAACATATGTGGCTGGAGCCATGGGTCCCTCCACGTGTACTCTTTGGTTGGTGGTTCAGTCCCAGGAGCTCTGTGGTGTCTGGCCTGTCAATACTTTTGCTTCCCCCTCATGGGACTGCAAACACCTTCAAATCCTTCAGTCTCTTCTTCAACTCCTCCATCCAGGACCCTGTGTTCAGTCCAGTGATTACATTCAAGCATCCACCTCTGTATTTGTCAGGCTCTGGCAGAGCCTATCAGGAGACAGTCATATCAGGCTTCTGTAAACAAGCACTTGCTGGCATCCACAGAATTGTCCGGGTTTGGTGATTGTATGTGAGATGGATCCCGTGGTAGGGCACAGTTTGGATGGCCTTTTCTTCACTCTCTGCTCCACTTTTTATCTCCATATTTCCTCCTGTGAGTATTTTGTTC